>NC_046666.1:61086129-61094844 GCF_010883055.1 Belonocnema kinseyi | reverse complement strand
TTGGAACATTAATGGAATATTCTGAGGATATTCTGAGATATCATTGGGACATTCCAGGGATGTCGAGATTTCCGCCTCTTTTTTGGTAGAAAATTCATTTTTTTTGTTGAAAATTCAACTGTTTTATAAGAAACTCGTTTTTTTTTGGCTTTGAAATTCAAAATTTTGGATTAATTTTTTTCTTTATTGACTGGAATATCTTTTTTGGCTTATATTTGAACTCTTGTTGAAAATTCATCATTTTGATTTTTCAAACTTCATCTCTTTTACTAGAAATCTGATGTTTTTTTTGATAAAATGCAACTTTTTGGTAGAACATAAATCATTTTGGTTGAGATTTTAAATATCTTGTTAAAAATTCATCACTTTAATCAATCATTTAAAAAAATTACGTTATTTTTAGATGACTCCTATATAAATTCACGTAAGAAATTCAGTCGACAAAAATTATTTAAGCAAGGGGGAATTTAAGTGATTTATTCTGAATTTGATTTCTTCATTTTTATGTTTTTATAGGTAAAGGACATTTACCTCCATCCAGATCCATTCTCAGTGCAAAATGGACTCTTGACGCCGACATTAAAAACGAAGCGGCCTCAGTTGAAAGCGTACTTCAAGCCGCAATTAGAGGATCTCTATCAACATCTAGACTGACCGGGTTGAGCATCTGGCCCAAATAATTTTTATCCGCACCAATACAGCAATAATGTCGCCACATTCGCCAATTTTATCACGT
Source organism: Belonocnema kinseyi (assembly GCF_010883055.1). Taxonomy (NCBI): domain Eukaryota; kingdom Metazoa; phylum Arthropoda; class Insecta; order Hymenoptera; family Cynipidae; genus Belonocnema; species Belonocnema kinseyi. Next base: position 61,094,108 of record NC_046666.1, on the reverse strand, counting down.
CGTCTTTCCCGAAAAGAGTCGCATCTTTCATCAAGTACTCGCTGTTGCTCGATCTTCGAGATATACCTTTTATTATATATCATTTTCACTGATACATAGTGTCAAAGAAGAACAGAGAAAATGCCGTTAGGCATCTGATAATAACGTGATAGATAATAAAATCGAGATATTGTTAAGCTTGCCTATTTCTTTACAATTATATTATATTATATATAAAGTAATCATCACTTCTTGCCGACCTCTTATTTACAATTATTGCCCTTCTTGTCCACTCACGTGTCAGTTATGTACAAACAAGTGAAATCTCTCTTTCCACTCAAGTATTTCCAAATTATAAACTGCGTTTGAAAATGTAGTTTCAAATAGTGAAGTGCATTAGAGGAATAAATAGCGAAACGATAATGTATTTACTGCGAGAGGTGATTAAATTTTATATGAAAAACTGACACTGTTGAATAAAAAATACAAAAATAAACATCAAGACTAGAAACTGTATGGATTTCATTCAAAAATTTCATCAACATTTCATCGTTCCCTTTAAATTCACTTTAAAAATTGAAGAGCACTTTTCAAAAACGTTTTATATCCAAGAAATACCGTTTTTCCCAAATAACAACTTCATTTTCATTTATAAACTTTTTTCTTATTGTTTTCATTAACAGCACCAAATTACGTATATTCAGTACAAAAAATCCTGCATCTTTTGGGAATAGTGTTCTACCATTTCGCCATTTGGTGCCGAAAAATGGAACTAGAAAGAGTAGGTACAATTTTATACATGTATTTTAATTTTTGCATTTAAGTGTTTTACGATTATTTTGTGAAGTATAAAACAATGATTGAATACTAAAAACAAATATTTTTGGGAAATAGGGTTTTAAAAAAAATACAATTATTTCATTATTTCATGTGAGTTTCAATGCATTGTAAGTTTAAATAAACTTTAATTAATGTATGTAGCGACAAATTTCTCCATATTATTCCAAGAATACAAATAATAAACAACTGCAATTTAAATACGAATTCTAAGATCAGATTTTTAAATAGTAAATATTTCATGTATAAATTAATAAAAATTTACTTTGAGTTCATTTTTGCTTCAAAATAAATCCATTGAAGTTTATAATCTTTTAAAAATTACAATATATATAATAATTCTTTTTTTTAGAAAAATATTTCTGACAAAAAGTGTGGTTTTCACTGTATAATATGTAAATTCCATCTAAAACACTTTGTTTTAGATGGTTTTAAAATTGTGTCTATTCTTTCTAGTTCAAATTTTTGTCACCGGGTGGCGTAGTGCAGTTTAACCATTCCCATTAGAGTATATTTTATGAGCAAACCATGATTGGATATAAGAAATGGACTAAATTGATTCTTTTTGTTCTTGTTCTTAACTTATTTTGTCTTCATTAACAAATGCGATTTTAAACATTATTAATTTATAATTTTAAACGCTGCAGTCCATAGTATAGTTTATGTTTAATAACACGCACTTTATGAACACTAAATGTATCCTATATTGTAAAACCATAGTTAAAACACAAGTAAAACGCAAATTTGTTTATTTAATGTAAAATTTTACTAAAATTGTAAATACCGGAAAACGTAAAATTTCTTATAAAATGGATATAAGACGTATTGGAAAAATTCTCTTAATAGAAATAAATTTCCTTTCTATATTCCTTGAGAGAATTAATGTTTTAATACTAAAGGAATGTTTATCAAATGACTAGAATCGCCACTGTCGCGATTGTATCACGCAAGCTTTTAAGAGCTTTCCTATTCAGTCAATCGATTTAAAAACGACAGCTTGTGGTTTGAACGATTTTGCCTCAACGTGAATGACAACAGTCCAAGTTCGTGATAGAGAAATCGTGACTCGTATTCGACTTGTGACGGAATGTTATAAATAAATTTAAAAGTCACTTGGTGAAGGCGCTTCGAGACGGTTTTGTGGGTAGAATCATGCACTTAGGCGAACTTTAAAAATGAAATTGCAGGTAGGATTCGATCCACACGGATCCATAATTTTCTATCGTTGGTCAGTCGATACATACCAATTAGCGTTTAACTTTTAAAACTGTAGTATATTACGAAGCAGCCCATTGATATAAGCACGAGTGTTACCACAGCTAAAATTAATCTTTGCTGAAGAGCCCTGAGAATCATTCCGGATAACAAACGAGACCCTCGGCCCAGTTCAGCATCTGTGTCTCGTAACTGAAAGAAAATGAATGCCAATCAAATAGATGTCGGACAAGCATGAACATTTTGTGAAATTTATGGACAGGTTAAAAGCTTCAATTAGAGGAAAACGCTGTCATAGTCATAAAGAGAAAAATATTAAAGCTAAATTACAAGGATATATAAAATCCCAAATTTATATTCTATTTTACTTAAAAATATAACAAATTTGAAAAGTTTTTGACGCATCGGATTTAATGAAATCAAATTCCCAAAACAACCCTAGATTTTTCGGAAACAAATATTCTAATAAACTAATAAACTAAATGAACTAATAATCTTTCAGCAAGATCCGTATCATGTTACCGAGATGACCAGTTTAGGATAAGTTTTAACATTCAAAAATTTCTTACACTTGTACAATGGATTTATAAACGATGCTACATTTTTTAATTATTACGATCCGTTTCTTTTAAGTTCAGATCTTAGCAGAATCATTGAAAAATCAGCACCGTTTTGTATGGACATCGATTATATTCGATGGAAAAATATAAGCCTACGAAAATTGTACCATTTATCCTTTTTTTGCAATATTTCTGAACGAGTGGTAGAAATATATTTGAATCTAGTATAACTTATTATACACAGAAATGTTATATCTTTTACCCTACTTTGAGGAAAAAAGTGTAATCTGTTACATTATCAAAATAAGATTATTCATTCTAGTACTTATGAACAAAATTTTTCATATGACGTATTCGCTTTTCAACCTAATGATCAATAAATATAAAAAACGAAAAAGTATAAGAAAAATTAAAATTACCACTACGCAATACTATGTATGTACTGACTATGGGGTTACTTATTAGTGTTTATTTTATAAACATTTTGCTTCCTCATAGGAATCATACGAATTTGTTTCCGCATAGAAGAAGGGTTTTCCCTAACAAACGAAAAAAATTTATACTTTTATTATTTTTCATGCTCGTGTTTCTGCATTAATGGAAATCTCATTTAAATTAAACCAAAGAGCGCAACAAAGTGTAAATAGCTGTGTTTTGTTACAATGAACAACTTCTCAACTTACGGTTGTGTTACATTCTAATGTAAAGTCAAAGTTGTCTTCATAGATCAATGTAACTTTTTTTTAAACTTTCTAAATAGCAATATATAAAAAAATCTTCAAATAAATAAGGTAAATAGTTTTGTTGCAAAATTTTAAAACGATATTGGGAATGGTTTAACTGCGCTACGCCACCTGGTGACAAAAATCCTAACTAGAAAGAATAGGTACGATTTTAAAGTTATACATTAATTTTTGTATAATAGTGTTTTAACGATTTTTGTTGTGGAGTTTAAAGTATTTATTGGATACTAAAAATAAGTCTTTAATGGAAACAAAGGGATGTAGATGGAATTTACATCTTATAAGGTGAAGAAGCATATTTTTTTACAGAAATATCTGTTCAACTGTGATTTCCATCCTTTTTTTCAATACATTTTCAGTTGATAAACTGCGAATATAAATTAAGAATGATTTTTTAAATTAAACAGATCTATAAGATTTAAAAAGTGAATAATAATTAATTTTACAAGACGATTCGAAATCAGTTCGCAATTTTAGAATTTGAACACATATTATTCTTTCAAAAAATTCAATTTAAAATTTGAAATGATTTGAAATAATTTAAACAAAGTGTGTGATTTACAAAATTATTAAAAATAAATGTGGAAGAGAATTTACAAAGAAATTTAGAAAAAATTGGATTCATTTTAAAGGATATTTAGAAGTTCTGAAATAATTTCAAAAATAATAAAAAAAATGGAAGAAAAAAAAAACATGCAGATGTTTCAAGATTTTCAAATAAAATTTGGAAGCATTTTAAGGATTTTTTAAACATTTAAAATATAAATAATGTCACTTTTAATTTAAGAAGTGTTCAGTTTATAAAAAAAATTTAATTGTACAATTTTGTATAGTTCTGGCTTAAAATTACTTTAAATGGTATAATTTTGAAAAATTTCAAATTCATTGATTGATTCTTCAATTTAGACTTTAGAGCTATGAAAATTATAACGTGGAATTATATATTTAGAACTGAATCTGAATCTTTGAACTCTGCAATTTATAAAAGTTAAAAAATTTATTTTGCATTTTAACTGCATTTAATTAAAAATTGTTCAGTTTAAAACTTTTAGTAGCTTCCATTTTATATGTGTAAATTATTTTAAGTTTGAAATTCAAGAGTTACACTTTGAGTACTTTCATTTGCAGCTCAGTTTTTATTAATTCAAATGGAAAAATTGTAGCTGTCTATTATTCGTATTCTTCGCATAATCTGGATAAAAGTTGTCGCTACATACATTAATTCAAGTTTATTTAAACTTAAATTGATTGAAACTTACATGAAATAGTGAAATAAATTTTTTTTTAAAGCTATTTGACAAAAATGTGTTTTTTTTTTCACTGTACAATATGGAAATTCTATCTGAAACTATTTGTGTTTTATGAAGATTTGTTTATAGTATTCAATAATAGTTTTATACGTCAAAAAACTATCGTAAAAACAATTTTATGCAAAAATTAATGCATAACTTTAAAATTGTACCTACTCTTTGTAGTTCCAGTTTTAAGCACCAGGTAGCGAAATGATAGACCACCATTTCCAATCGGTGGATTATGGTAGGTCACGAAAGGTTTTTTAAATAGGCGCTAAATGCGTGTCGAAAACACAGTTACATAAAATGCAGTGTAGTTATATTCCCAGCATCAAAAAAATCCTCTTATAAACAAGGAGAATAATTTGGTTAACAAATTAAAATTTTTATTTCTTTTAATACTTCTATGTGTTTACTAAACTTCAAACAAAATGAATTTAGACTAATTCTTAACAGTAACGAAACGATAGCCTATTATTCGTAGAACCCACCCATATGTCATATACATTACTGTTGTATTCCCAACATTAAAAAAATGTTCCTCATATCAAAAAGATAAACGAAATATTTTTTACACACACACACACACACACACACACACACACACATATCTGTATTGCTAGATCATAAGATATCATGGATGATATGTCAATAAATCATTTGACGCGCCTCTAAGACGCGAACAGACATGTAAACTACAACACTATAACATTCCTAATATGAGGCACATTTTTCTTATATAAACAATACACCAATTTTTTTTAACCTCGTGAATCAGTACTGGTGGGTTATAAAATATTTAAAAACAGATCGATCGATGCGTCTCGAAAATGCGAAGAAATACCTAAATCTCCAATCTAGTTAAATATCCTATCGGATTTGGTGTTGAGCAGAAAAAAGTTGTACACGCACACACACATTTTAAAAAATTGTAGTTTCGAGCCCGGGTCGAATTATATCGTAATGTCAACAACAAAAAAACAGATTTTAAAATGTAGGTAATTCCAAACATCCCTCTATGAGGAAGAAAAATTAATTGGAAGAACTTCCAACATATAAGCGTTGATTAAAAACAGTACAAAAATTACCCAAATAAATACTAACATAATAAATAAAAAGTAAAATTTGAAGAAAAATGATAATTAAACATTTTTCCGTACAAATAAGTACGTGTTGATGTTTACAAAGTGATGAAAACAAACTACTGGAAAAATTCATTTTTTCTTCTTTGAATTTTTACCCTAAACTAATCATTTTAAAACATGGTAGTCACTAGGCCGGGAAATGGCAGTGAATTGTATTTTGTTACCGAGAAGAAAAATCTATATAATTATTTAAAATATCGTAAACTTCATATCATACAGTGTTATAAATGGAATTTTAAATAAATCAGATCTCAACTTTTTTTGAATGTTAAGCTCAATTTTTAACTTTTTTAATTATGAAAGTATTCAGTTTAAAATGCGTAATTCTAGAAGCTTTGTTTAAAAATATTCCATTTTAGGTCTTCAGAATCTGTTCAAAATTAAGCAATTCACAGATTTTAACGTTGAAAATTGAACAGTTTCAATTCAAAGGCCTTTGTAGTTAAACAAATGTAAATGTCTGACTGAAACTTTACTTAATATTTTTAATTTTTAAATAATTTCAAACCAATATATGCAATAGATTCCTTGAACAGTTTAAATTTAAGAGTGCTTAATGTAAACTATGAAGGTTAAAACTTTAATTGTTTTATTTTCTTGAATTTTTAACTTGCAAGTGAAAATTTTGAATTTCGATGTACATACAAATAACAATTGAATAATTATTTATTTCATAATAATCTTTCAACAATTAAATTTATAAGAGTTTAAAATTTCAAATTTTGTAGTTTGACGTCACCTTATTTAAAGTTCGTTAATTGGGCATTGTTGAGAAATTTAAATAGAAAACAAAATTTTTTAAAATGTTTTCCCTAATGTTATATTCATGAATAACAAACCTTTTACAACAAAAGTTGACAAATAAAGCAAAAGAAAGGCACGAGAGATTTTTCTGAGTTTGACTTTTATATGCTGGCATCGTATAACTTAATAATAACAATAACAATTGTGTGCAGAAAATAAAAAATTCTATTTTAATTTATGACAACAGATTTCCCGGATCTGCTCACAAATTCCTGTATTTTTCCAGATGCACAAAATTAATTAATTTCCCGGGTTAATAGACACCCTGAGTTTATACCAGACTTTCCAAATTTTTAATTTTTGAAACAAAATTAAACAATTTTTTAAAATCTGAAGATACTCAGAATGAATCATTTTAAATAAAGCGCAAAATATTTAAAGATATTTAAAAGTTTCCAATTAAACAATATATTAGGGTAACCTTTAATATGGAGATTTGGCATATAATTAAAAATCTAAACGTTCAAAATTTTCAAGTTTTCGAAATCAAACGTTCAAAATAAAATAATTTTTAGTCCGAAAATACTCAGAATTAATCATTTTAATATAGTATACAATTAAACCCTCTAAAATTGAAACCCTTTCCAATTGAATAATCTTGAACTGAAATTAATATGGAAATTCTTCATAAGATTTTACATTCAGATGTAAAATGCTCACATAAAATGGCCTACTAAAGCGCAATTGCTCTTAAAATAAAGAAATTGCTCTAAGAAAATAAATACTAATTCTGAGGCGAGTATAAAATTAATTACCCTTCCTCTGCTTCTTTGGATCGTTTCCCTTTGATCGTGAAGGTCTTTCAACACTTGGGTACCAATTTCTTCTGTTTCAAGGACCATGCGATAACCATTTTGCAATGTTCTACCGGTTCGATCTACCCTTTCAGACGCATCAAGTAACCTTTTTCTTTGTTCTTCGGTGATGCCATTGTTCCAAGATTCTTCTAAGCCCAAATCGACGATTTCACTTTTTGGCTTCTTCGCCGTTTCAAATTCCTGAGTCAGCCTTTTAAGCTCTGCTCTGTGACTTTCGACCCTGCCTCGAAGGCGATCTCTGCCAGCTCCAGAAACTCCCCGCACTTCCAATTCCATTTGTTCGAGCTGCAATTATCAAAGTATCTACTTAAATTGATAGTTTTCAAATATTTGATTTTAACAGGGTGTCTACTTAAATCATGGGAAAAAATTCCCTGGCAATTTAACGGGTTTTTTTTTCCAGGTATCTCTAAATTATCGCAGGAATAATTTTTCTTATGTGAAGCCGTTCGAATATTAACACTCAGAAAAATGGATATTAAAACAGATTATCTAGATATTACTGCTTAATATTTTAGCGATTAAACTATGGAACAGAAATTTATATAAGGGGCCATCCATAAATTACGTAATTTTTTTTACATTT
>NC_046666.1:61084294-61086114 GCF_010883055.1 Belonocnema kinseyi | reverse complement strand
CCCCCCCCCCCCCCTCCATGCAACAAAGGAACTATAATGACACCTCGAAAATTAAAACATATAAAACTCGGTGTCATCTAGTAGAAAAATATACATAAAAAATTTAATGTTTTTACCATTTTCAATTCTTTTCATAAAAGAATTCAATTCTTTAATAAAATATAATATTAAGAAAAATTCTACAATTTTCTTAAATCTTTTATGAAAACGCTCAAATATATTTTTTAAGCTCGAAACCCTTTACTAATTGTTTTAGATACTTTGAATTCATGTTGATTCTGTCGTTAATGTTGAATCATTGTGTACTTTAAAAAATTGTAAAGAAAAAACTTTCTTTTTATAGATTTTTTTAAAATATCCCACAATCTTTTTAATTCTTTAAAATCGTTGGAAATACCTTGACATATTTAAAAATATCTTCAAATATTTGAAATTTCATTGAAATATTATATAAAATTCCTTGAAATTCTAGGAAGAAACATCAAACTTAATAATATTCTTCTCAATTCCTTGCAATTGTTTAAATCTCTTCAAACTTCCTTTGAAACCCTTTAAAATACCCTAAAATATTTCCCATTCTTTGAAATCGCTCTGTATCCCTTGGATATTTTTAAAGCTCTTTAAAATTCCTGGGAATTTTAGAAAAAATCTAAAATCTTTATCATATCTTCAATTTTCTTTTCTATATTAAAATAAGAATATTTTCAATATTAAGATAAAAATATTTTCAATATAAGAATATTTTAAATTAGCTTAAAATATTTAAGATTCTTTAAAATCCTTTGAAATTTCAATAAAATATTATAGAATCCATTGAAATCCCGTCAAATTACATAAAATATGATATTCCTTGAAATTCCTTGACTTTTTAAAAAACTTTCTTAGAATCCTTTCAGATACCCTACATCTGAAATAATTAACATTCAACTAATTGTATAAATACGAAGGTAATAACTGATAAGTCTGTTTTTTCAATTCATTTATTGAAATATTATAGTAAAATGTTATTACTATTTAATTCTGTGTAAAAAATATTTTGTGAAGGAAAAAATAATAGTATTAAACAATATAAAATTATGTGTACGAAATCTTCTATGTAGAAAACATTTTATGTATAAAAAGTGTTGTGTATGAAAAATGTAACAGTATTAAATTCTGCGTGGGAAACATTTTGTGTAGAAAATATTCTGTATATGAAAAAAATAAAAGTATTTAACAATATTAAATTCTGTGTAGAAAAAGTTTTGTGTAGGAAAAATATAACAGTATTAAATTATGTGTAGGAAAAATATGATCAGTAAACTTGTGTACAATATATTTTGTGTAGAATAAAATTGTGTAGGAACGAGTGTAACCCAGCGGGTAGTAATAATTTCAAAATTGGTAAAAAAAATACTTTTTAGGTGTATTTTTACAGAATGATGGAAAAAAATAAACATACTAATCTAATTATACCGATATGAAGTATTTGTAACATTATTACAATCTTTTATTGTAAAATTACTGAACAAAAAGTTGAATTTTTAATTAAATAGTTGACTTCTATACCTAACAAAATGATTTCACAAATAAAACGATGCATTTTCAACAAAGTGCTTTCAGTTTCAAGGAAATAATTGAATTTTCAACTAAAAAAGATCATTTTTCAACCTACTAGGGTAGTACAATAAGTCCTTTGAATGACCAACAGATGGCGCGCGAATACTCCAAATCATCTTTTTTCAGTCAGCACCACTCCCGACTAGATATATGGTGCAGTCACAGTCCACATCTTCTGAGTTTACGTGTTTTTATAACCAAATGAAAAAAAAAAATTGTTC
>NC_046666.1:61047022-61084194 GCF_010883055.1 Belonocnema kinseyi | reverse complement strand
AGCTCCAAGGAGATTATGTTGAAAAATAAAAAAAAATTTACCCAAAAAAAATTGTTTTTATACTTCATTCTAAGGACTTATTGAACTACCCTCGTAACATAGAAAAATTAAGTTTTCGACTACATTTTTAACCAGAGATAAACCTTCAGCTAAAAAAGAAATTTTAAAGAAAGAAGTCCTAAATATCTTTTAAAAAGGCTCGAATTTTTCCTAATATTTTGTATAATCCTGCAAAATAACATTATTTTTTTAATCTTCTAGAGTCTTTTGTAAGGCATCTGAAATAAACAAAAAATCTTTTCTAATTTTCTGGAGAATCTTACAAAATTTATATTTATATAAGTTTAAAAAAATACTGATAATAATTCAAACATTTGTGTAACTAAACAAAATATGTATTTAAAAAGCATTCAGTGTTAGATCGAAATATTGTTTTATTTATTTCTATACGGGCACATATACATGAAAAAAGAAAAAAAAAATGGTTCAAAAGTATTTTTTCGTTCAGCATAGAACAATTTTAAAAACTTCTTGTTGCTTAAAGGGAATAAAAATTCCAGGACCATGAGGAATATTCAAGAACTTTTCCAGGTTTTCCAGGATGCGACACCCTCGGGCGTAATATCTATATATTATGGTTGAATATCAAAATGTTTAATATCCATTTTCTCCGTTACTTATTTAATTTTTGTAAGCAATTAAACCTACGTACCTCAAGGTACCATATAATACTAATAATTTCTTAATGACAAATGAATACATAATATTGGTAAATATATTGATTATTATCATTAAACACAACAAATAAAGAACAATACAGAAAACATAGTTATAATAATTTCCTTTCATTTCTTAAATTTGTTCCTAAAGTTCATAAAAAATATTTGACTACTCCTCCCGCATTTCGCAATTATTTAAATAAAAACATTATAATTGTGATTAAAAGATTAGTAAAAATTATACATAGAAATACGATTTACATCAGTATACATTCAGCACTATAAAGTTACTTTTAAAAATAAAAAAACAAAGTTATCTAATTTTATATTACCATTTTTTTAATTCTCACAAATTTGCAGATATATAAAAATTCTCTGACAAATCCAGGTTTCCAATTGAGTATAAGACACCATAATTTTACATGCAAATATAATATGGGTCAGATTCTAAACTTAAATTATGTATGTACCAAGGCTCTCAAGCACTTTTTGGATTTTCTTGATGCCTGGGCAAGATTTGAATGTGCTGAAATAACAGCAGTGTCCAAACATATGTGCATATGTTACAAAATGTCAAGGTAAGTTAGTGTCCCATATTTTTCTCCAAAGAAAACACTTTTCTTTAAATATGGAAAATGTAATTATTTTAAATGATGTATGTAGGTAAAGAGACTGTTTTAATCAAAAGATATACGTTCCTTACAAATTTCGGAATTTATGGTTTAAAACGTAAAAGAAAAAAAACGAATAAAGAAACTGAATAAAAATTATAATTCAAAATCATACTAGTTTCCTCAAATTCACAGATTGTTTTGTGGTTAGGTAGTAAAAAAATCGACATTCAACCAAAAATTAAATAAATAATCAAAAATTCTTACCAGTTCTTGAGCTTCTTCGAGTTCTCGGTCAACATCTTGAATAAACGGCCTTTTTTCACCTGTAAATTAATCAAGTGTATCGATTATCGTTGTCTGAGAATTCCAACAGATAGCAGAGTCATGTTTTTCGGAAGGAAATAACTTCAAATTCACAAATCACTAAGGTCATATTTTCAAATCCCGTTTTTCAAAATACTTACTGCCATTCAAAACCGATATTCTTCCTATTTTGGCAGTGATATCAGCTGTCAAAACGGCGTATTGTTGTTCATAGTTGTCAATGAGCGTCGCCATTTTATTTTACTTTCAGCTGATGCATTCATTACGCGCAGATGAATATGCGCAACGATGGCACTGAGTACTCGAAGCGGTAAAATTCTAAGTTTAAAACCAACAACTTTTAATTTAAAGCTAAAAAATCCAAATACAATATTAAAATAAATTCAAATTCATTTATAGCGTGCATTAATATATATATACAACATTTTCAGTGAAAAAAACATTACATTCTCATAAATTCTAAAAAGGAAGATTCACGCCGAACATTCTCACCATGATCATCTTTTAAGCTAAGAAGTTGAATTTTTAACAAAAAAGACGAATTCTTCATGAAAAATGTAATAATTTCTATTTAAACTGAATAAAATTGTTTGTATTTTAATTAAAAACCAGTTTAATTAAAAAAGAAGAATTTTCAACAAAATAGTTTAATAATTCTCAGCCAAACCGATTAATTTTCAAATCTATATATAAATTAGAATCAGCTCAAATGTTTATTAATTTCAATCCGTGGCTGAATTTTAGTTATGAATTAATTATTTCCCCTGATATATTAGTAAGTTTGACAGCTTATCTTTAAAAATAGCTGACTCATAGATAGAACTTACTCAGTAATTAATATTGGTAAAAATTAAGACTAATTCAAATTTGGAGAGGATCAAAAAGTTATATTTATAACCAAAAAAGATTAAATTACTATAAATAGAGATGAGTTTTTAAAATAAAAAGATGAATATTAAAAAAAAGAAGAATTTTCAACTAAGAACGATTCTTCATCCAAAAAATTCATACAAAATTATTATACTTTGAACCAAAGAAATGAAATTTTCACTTATATGATGAATCTTTACCCAAAAGAATTAAATTTTCAATAGAAAAGTATTTTTTAACAAGAAAAAAAAGATACGAAATTTATACAAGGAGTCAAATTATCTTCAAGAAAACATGAATTTTTAACAAAAATGTTAATTTTCAACTAAGCAGATAAATTTTCTGCAAACAAGATAAATTTTCGACCGAAAAGACCAATTTTCAACAAACAAGTTACAAGAATAACCAAAGAAATGATTTATCAAATTAATCAATAAATCTTAAACTGGAATCTTTGAATTTTCAGTAAACAAAATTAATTTTTTTTAAATCACTAAAATATAGTTGCGTTTTCAACTTTCAATTTTAATTGGAATAATTAAATTTTCAGTTAAAAATGTAATATTTGAACAACAACAAAAAAACTAACAAAAAAAATAATAATTACATTTTCAACCGAAGAAATAAATTAAAAAAAAAGAAATCCTTAATAAAAAAACGTAATAGATATTTTAACTAGGGGCGTGCAGTGATTGCTTTGAATTTTCCATGCAAATTTGGATACGCTTAGAACATTGGATATAACGAAACAGAAACAAATTTTAATGTACATGAAAACCACTTGAGTTCCCTACATTATTACAAATTTTCAGATAAAAATTACTTCTTTTTTCAGAGAAAAGAATTAAGTTAAATGTGAAGTTGTATCTTCGAAATGGGAATATTCGATTAAGTCGAATTTTGAAGATTCAAGTTGACTTTTGGATCCATTTTGTTCAAGGAGCAATTTTTATTTTAATATGTACTATATATATTTCGAAAAATCCTATGCTCTAAGCGTCTCCAAATTTGTATTGAAGATTCGAATAAACGACTGCACACCTCCAATTTAAATTTTTAAATATTTTTTTTATTCTAAATCAGAAACAGGTAGTTCACCAAAAATTACGAATTTTCAACAAAATGGTTAAAACACGAGCCAAAACAGATTGAAGTTTAACCCGAAAATGAAAAGTTAATTTTCCACTCAGCACTTTCTAATTTCTGACCACATACTTTTAAATTCGGACTACGCAAACTGTGTCGGATTTTATTAATGGCAATATAAAAGCGTTAAAACTTATAACATATTAATATTAATTTATGTTAGTACAGAATTAAATATTTCAATTTAACACTTAATGGTAATTTTTAAACATTTTAAATATCCCCACCCTACTTTTTAAAGCTTTGAAAAATTTCCAAAGTTACATGATACTTTCTTTTGGCAAAAGTTAATGAAACTTTACAACCCTACGTGGAAGGCAAGATGGCGCCAATATTCAAATTTCCCTAACCACTTCCCTAACTTTAATTCCATATTGAATGAAAAGTAATGCAATATTACCATCATAACAGCACCAGAGTATTTATAAATAATCTACTGAGTTACATTCCTAAAATATACAGAAATCATAAAAAGATAGACTCGTACTCATGTGGCATTTACTTTAGAAAATTCCGTGACGCGACGACCAGGTGACACGTCAGTGCAAATAGACCAATAAGAATCAAGCTGAGCTGAGACAAATTTCTCCAATCGTGGAAGTCAAAAGTAGGAAAGGGGTATTGTGTTGAATGGTCGGAAACAGGCCGAAATCCAAAATGATGATGGCTGCTGAAGTGAGGTGGCTCGTGGTTTTCCTCGTATTTTTCGCGTTTTCCGCGATTTTTGCGAACTTGGTTCATCGTAAATTCGAATATAAATATTCATTTAAGCCGCCGTATCTCGCGCAAAGGGATGGAAGTGTGCCCTTTTGGGAATATGGTGGAAGTGAGTAGAACACAAACCTAACCAATTTCCCAATCTCCCGTATGTTTCCCTTTTCTTTTCGACTTTCGATTCTTTCCCTTCAAATTATAGACTTAGACTCTTGTTTACCAATTGCTGGATCTTTAACCTCAATTCCATTTACTCTTTTAATTCATTCCGCAAACAGTAGCTTTTTTTTATTACGTTTTTGTCACTTTCACACTACCGTATGTTATTCCCCGGCTTTTGGACCATTTTGACAGCATGTGTTTGAAAAATTGAGTATAATTTCTTTGTTTACTTTTTAAACGCGTTTTTTTAGAAGAACAATAAAAGCAAGTGTTTTTTTATGCCTTGAGGGTGTTTTGTTATTTTTGTATGTTTTTTTTAAATTGCTTACCTGAACAAGTTAAATAGATAAATTTAGGATTTTAACTCGTAAGTATATTTATGTAATATTTTATTAAGATGTATTATTATTGTTATTTTTTCTTTTTTCATTTACGATTTTCTCTTTCTTTGGAGCACATTGCAGATGTGGTATTTTCATTTTGATTTTCTATTTCGACAAATGAAAATAAAAATTAAATATAATGCGTGTTTTTTTCGGAGCGAATTATTAGGATATATATCTAATATAAATAATCTTATCTAATATATGAACAAAATAATTTTCAGACTGATTAAATTTAATTCAATTCAAAAATCGAACGTGTTAACCTATACATGATGGCAGATTAAATTCAATTAATTGTTGACGTTGGCACATTTTTTAGGTCATTCGCCTTCTGCAGGTATCCAGCATTGCACAATGCACTATTTAAAAGAATGGATTTCAATTTTCGATCTCAAATATTACTTTAGACTAATAGCTACAAATAAAAAATAGATATAAAAAACTCAGGGAATTAAAGTTTGAAAAGAATCGAAACTAAAGTTTATCTCATTTATAATAAAATTATATTTCACAATTTTTTAATTCAAGAACTACTTGAATTTTAATAAAAAATATAGTAACAGGAGAGTTTTAATTAATTCAAATTCGGATGCCTTGAATATTAGAGAAACTTTAGAAATACAATGGACAGCAAAAGTCTTCGTACAGTGCATCTTTGATGATTGATTAAGTTTTCCTAATTTTAATTATGCTACAGGTAAAGAATTTTCTCTTTAAAGGGTTGATTGCTCTCGAAATTTTGTATAAAATCATCTCATGATGAAGCCGATGTCTATTTTTTAAGTACAGATATTACAAAACGAGTGTAAATTTCAATGTTTTCTTAAATGTTCAGTAACTTCCAAAATAATCAACATTTTTCAATGATCTTGGGCTCATCTTTATAGCTATTTTTCACTGTACCACAGCAGTTTATGAGTATATTAAAATTTTAGTTGTCAAATTGCAAGAACTTGAAGTTGTAACAAAAAAGATGGGAACATTTGAAAATATCTTATCTGTAGACAAATGAGAATAAAAATAAAATGATGATATATTTTGAGGGCATTTCATAGAAAAGTTCATGATTATATGTTTTACATACTCTATAAAACTATTTTTGTTACCACAAAGAGTATTAAAATGTTTCCAATTTTTTTGTTACAATTTAAAGTTCTTGCAATTCGATAAGAAACTTTTTTATGGTTTATACTCATAAGCTGTTGTGATACGGTGAAAAAATAGCTTCAAAATTAGCCCAAGAATAATGAAAAATGATGATTATTTCGGAAGTTATTGAACGTTTACGAAAAAATTGAACTTTACACTGTTTGTGCAATATCCACTTAAAAATGGACAAATTGGCTTCATCCTGGGCTTATGTTATGCAGAATTTCGAGATCAATCAACCCTTTAAAGGGAAAATTGTATAGTTCTGGCATAATTAAAATAAAAGAACTTAGTCATCAATAAAGTGGAATTTTAACCAGAATATGACAGACTTACCGGTTCGAATCTTTCGATTTTGAAAAAAAGGTTTTAAATTATTTTTAAGTAATTAAAACTAGAAATTTAGCTAAAATCTTGAAATGCCTAATAAGAAGTGTAAACCTAAATGAATAAAAAATATGTAAAAAGCTTTCAAGTTTTTTAACAGAATAGCAATTTTGTTTTAGTAAAAAGAACTAATATTTGAAAGCCCTCAAAAAAGAATAATATTACTTAGAAAAACCTCAAAAAGAAAAAGTGGCTGGGTTAGTTTTCGGGGGTTGTTGAATGTTATCATGGGGTTGAGAATTTATCTTCCCCGGATTTGTTCAGATGAAACTGGTAGGGGTGGTCTTCAGTTGGAAAAAATATTATTATAGGGTTGGAAATATCACTTGGAGTATTCTGGGATTTAGGGCTATTCAGTAAACTGTTAAAACCGATCCTTTATGCCCAAATTTTTGTTTTCAGATGCAATTGCCAGTTCTGAGAATGTTAGGGTTGCCCCATCACTCAGGAGTCAAAAAGGTAAAGAATTTGTATTTACGTGATATTTTTTTCATGTAAAATGAAATCATGATCGATTGAAAAAATTTAGGGGCAATTTGGACGAAGCAGCCGATTAATTTTGATTGGTGGGAGGTCGACCTTGTCTTCCGGATAACTGGTCGGGGAAGAGTTGGTGCCGATGGTTTGGCATTTTGGTACACGAGCAATAAAGGACTTTATAACGGCACAGTTTTTGGAAGTTCCGATCAATGGAATGGGCTTGGTATTTTCTTTGATTCTTTCGACAATGACAACAAGCACAACAATCCATACATTATGGCTGTTCTCAATGATGGCACAAAGATGTTCGACCACTCCAAGTAAATATAAAAGCAATCATTACATCTTTTTAAATACTATTATAGAGTGTCTATTCACCTCAAAAACCTGGAATTGTCAGGGAATTTTTATATCTGGAAAAACATGTAAATGTCAGGGAATTTTTTGTAATATCAGGGAAGCTTTTCGACAATGTGTTTCAATTTTTTTAAAAGTTTTAATATTATTAAAAGTAAATAAAAATTATATTTTATGCGTTAAAGTAGCAGCATATTAATGGATTTAACATTTTTTTAGAAAATTTGTTTTTCTACTTGAAAATTTATTATATATTTTTTTAAACTGAAAATTCGACTGTTCTATTTTTGGTTGAAAAAATATCTTTTTTGTTAGAGATTCACGTACTTTATCGGAAATTTATGTATTTTGTTGAAACATGATGTTTTTGCTTAAAAAATCAGCTCTTGTTGAAAATTCGTCTTTTTTTATTGTATTTAACTGTTTTTTAATTAAAAATTGAAACCTTTTTTGTTGTTGAAAATGAATTTCTTGAATAAAAATCTAACTATTCTAGTTCAATATTCCATCATTACAGTTTAAAATTCATCTGTTTGGTTGAAGATTCAACCTTTTCAGTTACAGATTAATTGTATTAGTTGAAAATTCATCTTTTTGTTTAAAAATACAACTATTTCAGTTGATTCATGATTCTAATTGAAAATTCATCACTTTAGTTGAAAATGTAACTACTTTGTGGAATTTTTTTTTATATTTAATTATTCTATTTTTGGTTGAAAATTTGTCTTTTTTAGAGAAATTTAATCTCCTTTGTTGCAAATTCAACTATTCCAGTTAAAGTTTCATCATCTTAGTTAAAAATTCTCTCATTGGGTTAAAATTCAACTGCTTGGTTGAAAGTGAAACACTTGTTAAAAATTCAAATTTTATTGTTGAAAACTTAACTTTTTAGTTGAAAATTATTTTTTGTATCTTTTATCGTTAAAAATTGAAGGGTTTTGTTGAAATTTCGTCTTTTTTGGTGAAAAAATGATATTCTTGGATGTCAATTCAGGTTTCTGTTTTAAAATCCAACTGTTCTAGTTAAAGATACATCGTTTTAGTTGAAAATTCATTACTTTGGTTGAGAATGTAACTATTTTGTTGAAAATTCGTTTTATTTTTTTGTTGACAAATTATTTCTGAATTAAAAATGTAACTGTTCCATTTTTGGTTGACTAATGATCTTTTATAGTTGTATCTGAAACATTTGGTCGAAAATTCAACTATTTGGTTAAAAATTCATTTATCTCGTTGAAAATGCACTATTTTTACTTGAAAACCTATGCATTTTAAGCGTTTTAAATTGAATTCAATATAGCTACCCACATAAATTTTACTTAAAAGAATGTATTTCAAGATTTTCCTGAAAAGTCTCATAATTTTCTTCCTCACCTATTTAGTTACTTTCACAAATGAAAACAAGTTATTCAATTTTACATATGAATAGTACTATTTTAAACCTTTATATTTACAAGGACTAAAAAACATACATTTTATGAGAAATTATACCTGAAAAAATCTTGAGGTAGCTTGAAAAAACCTGGAAATGTTAGGGAATTTTTTCCCAGCATTTAAGTAGACACCTTGCAAGGGTGGTCCAAAAATGAATTGGAAATTATTTTTCCCAAGCTTTACGCATCTCTCCGCTTCCCAAGGTTGTTCGAATGAACAAAAAAATTACTGCACTTTTTTAAATAGGAAAAAATGGTATTTAAAGGTCTCACAAGAGGCGTATTTCCCATAAAATATTCATTTTTGTAATTTTGCGGTTTCTTGTAGTATAAATTGTTTATAATATATCAAATATTACTTTCTATTGATATTCAAATAATTTTTTTAAACAATTTAATGTTGTTTATAGACGCGGTCTTTTCTGAATGTTGCAATTTTTTAGTTAGAGCGAGGCAATATTGAATTAAAGTTAAAAAAAGTAATATTTTAAACACTGTATTATTATTTATAACAATATTTTCTCAGTATAATGCTAGAAAGTTGCTATTGTTACTGAAAATTTTAACTTTTTGTAAACTTTCCACGAAAGCTGAGGTAATAATTAATGCAGTTACTCAGAAATAATTGCTTACATCATTTTTTATTGGGTATGTATGACTGAAATGTTTTACTTTGCATTGACATTTTAGTACTGAACAAATAATAAACAAGAATGAGAATCATTTTTTTTTATATGGATAAAATTGAGCTTACTGAGAATATCTTTGTTTAAATTAATATTTTTCAAACATCATCAAAAGAGTGAAAACACTTCATTCCGAAGAAAATGGAGTAGTCTTTAAAAAATTAATCTCATTGATGTTCATTTATTATTTTTCCATAAATAAAAAATCAAAGAAAAGTTAAAAATTTAAGAAAAGGCCGCAACATTCTAGCATTACTCTAAGTAAGAAGTAGATAAACATTTAAAAATTGTCGCAGAAAAAGCACAACTATTATTACGTTAGGAAAATATAGTTTTTAACAATAATAATTTGTTGAAACGATTATTTTTGTTAATTGAATTAAATATTACCTCGCATTAAGTAAAAAGTGGACGCAAAGTTGAAAATTTCAGAAAAAAAAACACATTTCCCTAACATTGTTCAAAGAGAATATTATTAAAAATAATAATAAATTTCTTTAAAAATTTTTTTGTTTATTTGAATGGATTATCACCTTACTCTTATTAAAAAGTGAACAAAGGGGACAAATTTATTAATAACAATCGTTTGACCAATTATTTTTGATAATTTTGATTGATTATTGTCACGCTTTAACTAAGAAGTGGAAAGCAAGTTTAAAATTTCAGAAAAAATCCGCTATGTTCTAACTAAGTAGAAAGTAATATGTAATACAGAAAGTACTAATTTTATCTTAATTTTTCAATTATTTTGGCTGTGACCCTATAAAATAGGTTTATGGGATTGAAATTTAAAAACTAATTTTTTTTATTCATATTCTATGGCTAATTGTACAGCGAAATGTTTCCGGGAATTTTTGGTATAATCAAGGAATTTTTTCGAGTGTGCTTTGCAATTAAAACAAAAATGATAATATAAAATTAACTAGCGATGTTTTTTTATTTGCAAATGTAACAGGATTTACACTGATCAAAATCCATCTTCTTTTTAACACTTTCATTAATGTCAGGAAAATAGCTTTGATTCAAAATATAAATAAATTATATATGCGCTGAATTTCAAGCATAAAGATAAAATTTACAAAGTTATTTCATTTTTATAAAGTTACTTTCACAAATAAAAAAAACAGTTATTTTATTTTACGTGTACATATGAATCGCACCATTTTTATATAATTAGATGTTTAAAAGGACTAGAAAAACCTTATTTATAATAAACTTGCGAACTTGCATACATTCGTATATTATATTCGTATACGTTGCAAAACAATATAATTTTAAAAAAATTTCGAAATTCATTTTAAAAAATTTTTTAAATCAATGTACCCAAATATTATACTTGGAAAAATCTTGAAATGTCAGGACATTTTTTTCAGAATTTGAGTTGATACCCTGTGTTAGTTTAACAATAATGATAATAATATATGGTATTTGAATCTCATTGTAAATTAGAAAATTGTTGTAAGCTGTCAAAAATTCACAATAAAATGTATCCTCAACTCGAAAGCAAAAAATGTTTGATCTTTAGCTTCATTTCTTAAGGTGGAATGTGGGATAAGCAATTGAATATATATATATATGTGTGTGTGTGTGTGTGTGTGTGTGTATATAAAATATCTTTAAAATATTGTGTCAAAATTTTAAATCATTTGGAGCAGAACTCTTGAAGTTATAGATTTAAAGCCGGCCCTCCTCATAAACCGTAGCTGCTCTTGAAAATATAGGAACGTGCCAGAACACAATGAAAAATATTATAAAATAATTGAATTTTTATTAGTTTTCACTACACTTTCTACATTCGTGAAGTGTGCACAGTGTAATAAAAAAAAGAAGGACCTGAAATCGTTAAAAAATTAATTTTTGTCTTCACTTTTTCAATGTTTAAAACTTTAAACGAGTTTTTCTCGAAACCACTTTTTAAAAGTACGTTCCAGCGATTTTACAAAAACTACTGAACCGATCCTTCTCAAACTTGGTAAACTTTTTCTACATCTGAAAATCCTCCCCCCAACGATAATTTTGTTAAAATTTTTTTATATTAACGTTGTTTGATTTCCGATAAATCTACGGTGAGATATCACTGGAACCGCAAATCATCTTTTCCAAGAGGCGTACTCTAAAATGCTCTGTCACTGGCTTATTTCACGATATTTTTCTACAAAAAAATTACTAATTATTTAAAAAATAATACTGTTTAACCTGCAAAACTTTTAAATAAATTTACTTTAACCAGATCTCTTAAAAAATTCATAAAAAATCGTTTTTTTGTCATGCATTATCCCCATTCCCCCCTTAATTCAGGAGAGACAATTGATTATATTTTTTTATTCAAGCGATGGTTCCAACCAACTCTTAGCGGGATGCCTGCGGGACTTCCGTAACAAACCTTTCCCTACTCGAGCAAGGATTGAATATTATCAAAATACTTTGACGGTTCGTGACGAATTATTTTATTTTGCAAAAAATTAAATTTCTTTGCAATTAATTTTTTTCATTTCATTTTGAGCGTTTTACAGGTTCTTTTCCACAATGGAATGACGAACAATGAACACGATTATGAAGTTTGTATGCGTGTTGAGAACGTTTACCTACCCAAAAATGGATATTTCGGTGTCTCCGCTGCCACCGGTAATTTTCAACGAAAATTAATGAGTTTCTTCTTTAATCAGAATTGGTAAGAATCAGATTCGATCGTTTTATAATTATTTACAGGTGGATTGGCTGATGATCACGACGTTTTACACTTTTTAACGACA
This sequence comes from Belonocnema kinseyi, assembly GCF_010883055.1. Lineage (NCBI taxonomy): Eukaryota > Metazoa > Arthropoda > Insecta > Hymenoptera > Cynipidae > Belonocnema > Belonocnema kinseyi. The sequence continues at coordinate 61,072,014 of NC_046666.1, read as the reverse complement.
TCACTTCAAGTTCCTGGTCAAATGACTCAAGATACACAAAAAGTTTCAAATGAGGAGGAAGCTAAACTGAGTCAAGAGTACCAGGAATATCAGAAAAAATTGGATCTGCAAAAGGAAGAATATCACAAGTAAGAAATAATTATTTCTGAAGTATTTAATTAATTTACAACTCCGCAAATTTTTCTCAAATGAAAATGTAAAAATATGAGTAAACGAAAATTTATTTGATCAACTTAGGGACCATCCAGATGAAAAGAAAGATGAATACGACGAATGGTTCGAGTCAGACAATACCAGAGAATTGCGTCAAATATTTGCGGGTCAGGGTCAAATGTTTGATGTGATGCGTGAAATGCACAAAAAACTCGATGAAATTGTCGGAAGACAAGAAAGAACTTTGAGTCTGATGTCTCAAATTCAAGTCGGTGGTAAGTCCAGACAATTTATTTAATTTCTCAATTTTTTACTCGATCTCTCAATTCCCGTGGACGTCAGTTATTGCAAAAAAAATGTCAGTAAAGTAGGAAAATCATTGAGGTATAAATTTTTTTAAGTAAAATGCTTGTAGGTGTCATATTGAATTAAATATAAAAAGAATTTTCTATATTATAGTAAATTTGGCAAACAATGAGATGAATTTTAAACTGTAAAGATGGGTTTTCAACGAAAAAAAATTTTTTTTAATAAAGTATTTCAACTAAGTATAGTTGAATTTTCATAAAAAATATGAATTTTTAACTGAAATGATGAATAAAAAAACGGTTGAAATTGAAGCAAAACAGAAAGAATTTTCAACTAAGAAGATTGATTTTCTGCCAAAACAGGTAGACGAATATTTAACAAAATCCATGAATTTTCAAACGATTACTTTTCAGCGTTGAATTTCAACTAAAAACGATAAATTTTAACAAAAAATAGAGCAGCTCACTTTCTAGTAAAAACGATAACTTTTTATCAAATAAAAAATGAATCTCTAAGAAAATGTTTGAAATTTATTTAAAACCCAATAGTTGAATTATCATTAAAAAATAAAAGTTTAACCAGAAATGAAATAGCTAAATTTTCTTTTAAAACGATTAATTTTTATTTGATGAAAACCGTATTTTAAACAAAATACATGAATTTCCAAAGAAATAGTTGAGGTTTTAGTTCAACAAAATAGTTGAATTTCAAGTAAAAAGGATCAATATTCAATCGATAATGGAATAGTTAAATTTTCAGTGGAAAGAGTACGATTTTAAAGGAACAAAAAAAAAACGAATTGTTAACAAAATAGTTAAATTTTCAACCAAAAAGATAAATCTTTAACAAGAAAAATTATTTTTAGACATAGTGTTTCAAAATTCAACCAAGTATTTAAAATTTCAACCAGAAAAGAGAAATTTGTAAACTATTAGGTGAATTATTGAAAATTATTTTTTGTTAATTTTCTACCAAAAAAAGTAGACAAATATTTAACAAAATCCATAAATTTTCAACCAAATAGTTGAATTCTGAACTAAACAGAAATTTCAACAAAAATGTAATAGTTAAATTTCGAATTCAAACGATTACTTTTCATCCAATTAAAGACGAATTTTCGACACAGCACATGAATTTTTAACTAAATTTATGCTTGAATTTCAATTAGAAATAATAAATTTTAACAAAAAATGGAACAGTTCAATTTTGAGTTAAAGCGATAACTTTTTATCAACTAAAAAATGAATTCCCTACAAAGTAGTTAAAACTTTAATTAAAAAACAATTTAAAGACTTAATTTTCATTTAAAAAGTGGATTTTTAACAAAATTACTATACCTCAAACCCATTATAATTGAATTTTAAATCAAGAAGATTAATTTTGTTCAAAAAAGGCGAATTGTAAACAAAATACATGAATTTCAACTAAAAAGGATAAATATTAAATCGATAAGGGAATAGTGAAATTTTCAGTGGAAAAAATATGATTTTAAACGAACAAAATAAAACGAATTGTTATCAAAATGGGTACATTTTCAACCAAAAAGATAAATCATTAACAAGAAAAATGATTTTTAAACATAGTTATTAAAAATTCAACCATGTAGTTGAATTTTCAACCGGAAAAGAGGAATTAAAAAAAAAAGTTTATTTGCTACCAAGAGAGATGAATTTATAAATTAATAGATAAAATATTGAAAATGATTTTTTGTTAACCAAAAAGTTTGCATTTACAATCAAATAGCTAAACTTTCAAACAAGAGATGACTTGTCAACAAAATAGTTAAATTTTTAGCCCAAAAAGACGAATGTTTGACAAAATAGTTAATTTTCAAACCAAAGAGATAAATTTTTAGCTGAAATGAGAAATCTTCAACCAATTAAATTAATCTTTGGTAAAGTGGTTCCACTTTCGACAAAGTATAGTAGTTGGATTTTTTTAACAAAACAGATTCATTTTACAATAAAAATTCACTTGAACCAAGTGATTGACTTTTCGACCAAAAATAGTGGTCTTTATTTATTGAGATCTATTAATTCAGTTCGAATTAAAGCGAAAAACCGATAAAAGGGGGAAGTTTATTGAAAACAGGGGAAAAAGAGGGATTCTTTTAAAAAGGTAGAAAAAAGGGAATAGGGAAAATACTGTGAAGTTTAGAATCAATATTACATGGCGGTAATGAAAATTGATTTTCCAGGTGTTCAAGTCCCTGGTGGACAACCTGGTCAACCTCCTCAGCTTATAGATACAATTAGAAGACAAGAAGTTGATGCTGTACTGAATAATCAAAACTTAATTATAAATGCAGCTCGAGAGATAAGATCTTTCGTGGGAGAAGTCAGTTCCAAGACGGACAATATTCTTACTAATCAAGCTCGTGCCCCAACTGCACAGGTATTTTTTTATTTGTATCATGGAGTTAAAAAGTAAAATAAACAGGGTGTCTAGTGACCTTGAAAACCTTGAAAACCTCGAAATCTCCTTGATTTTTTTCACGAAAACCTGCAATTTTAATTCTTCTTTTTTCTTTTAAAACAGTAATTTTGTCGAAATGTGAAGTGTAATTTAAATCTTTTACCCTATTATGAAAGAAATATGTCGTTTAGAAAAAATCTTGCTGCTGAAAATGTTGTTATTCGTCAAGATATAATTGATCTTTTGTTTAATACAGAATAAATCAAGATATTTCAACGTACTTTTTGTTGAGGTGTTCAACTTAGAAATTATAGAAATTAGTAGTTTAAAATTTCGATGTTAATTCAGTTTCAGAATTAGAATAAGCCATGGCCATACAACCGATTTTTCGAGGGTTTGACCACTCGGTTTTTGAGTGTACAGCAGATTTCAAAAGGTTACAAAATATTTCTAAAGATTTCAAAATATTTCAAACATTTCAAAATATTTTAAATATCTTTTTATAAAGATTTCACGGATTTTAGGAATTTAAAAAAAGGCGCGCACGCCAAAATTCAATAAAGATTTCAGAGAAATTTTACAAACATTTTAAAACTTTAAAGATTTAAAGGATGGAAACACCAGATTTCAAAGATTAAAAAAATTTGAGACGATTTCAAGAAGTTTTAAAACATTTTAGAAGATTTCAAAATATTTAAAATAATTCAATGACTTCCACAAATATAAAATATTTTCCCAGCAAAGATTCAATAAAGATTTTATTAACATTTCGCAAAGATTTCAAACATTCAAAAAAGGCGAGTACACTAGATTAAAATTTTTTCACAAAAATTCCCCAAAGATTTAGAACATTCCACAAAGATTTTAAAACTTACAAAAGAGTTTAAAGATTTTATAAAGGGCATATTAAACATCATTTCTAAGATTCCAAAACATTTCAAAGATTTTAAAGGACTTCAAATTTTTTTAGAAAATACCAAAAGATTTCACTAAGATTAGTTATAATTTTAATAATTCCAACGAATTCACAAAAATTTCAAAAGATTCATAAAGATCTCGAACGTTTCGCTAAGATTTCAAACATTGCACAAAGATTTTAAAACAAAAATATTTTAAAGATTTCAAAACATTACAAAGATTTTCAATAACTTCAAAATGTTTTATATGTCAAAAGATTTCACAAAAGTTCCTAGGATTTCATAAAACATTCATAAAGATTTCAAAACATTAGATTTCAAGGCTTTGAAACCATTTCAAAGATTTTAAACGACTTTAAAATGTTGAAATTTGAAAAGATTTTAATAATTTCAAACGAACAGAAAAGATTTCACGAACTAAGATTAAAGAAACATTTCAAAAATATTTCAAAGATTTTATAAAGATCTAAAAAAAAATGCACAAAGTTTTCGTAGATTTCAAAGCTTTCAAGGAATTAAAAGAATTCAAGAAGGGTACAACAGATTTCAAAGATTTAAAAATATTTTAAACGATATCAACATTTTTTATAAGATTTCAAAAGATTGAGCAAAGATTTCAAATATTCCAGTGATTTTAAATAATTATAACAAATTTCATAAAGATTTCACAAATATTTCAAATATTCCAGTGATTTCAAACGAATACAAAAAACTTAGAGAAGATTTCACAATTTCTTTAAAGAATTCATAAGGATTTCAAAATATTTCAAAAGATTTCAATAATTTTAAAGAATTTACAAAAGCTTTGAAAAATGCCAAAAGATTTCTCAAAGATTTCACCGAAATTTCAAGCTTTCACTAAGGTTTGTAATACTTCACAAAGATTTCAAAGGATTTCACAAAGATTTCAATGATTTCAAAGGCATTACAAGGATTTAAAAATATTTCTTAATATTTCACAAAGACGACTCATATTCGCAAAAAAATTAAGAATTTGTTTATTTATACGATTCGGCTTTATTTAGAAATTTTTGGCCAATAAAAAAAATGAAATGGCTCAATTTTTTAAATGTATGACAAACGTTTATTTCATTATTTGATGTAAAAAAGGAGACCTGGAAAATTTGTATTTCTTAACCTGGAAAAGACCTTGAATTTTGTCCCTAAGAATCGCTAGACACCCTGAAAAATGATTTGATAAAAGAGCGTGCATTAATTACGTCAGCACGATTACTGAAATTTTAGAGCCCTCCCAATATTGCAAGGATTCATAAGATTGGTAAGACCCCCCCCCCCCTTATTACGTAAGATTCTATATTTTTTCCTCAATATATAAAGAATGTATCAATTACTTAAACTGTAACCGAGATTTCAAGAAATTAGAGATTAATTCCATCTGATTAGGGCTGGTCTTTGTTTAGAAATGATCAGCATGCATCACTGCTTTGAAAATATTTTAAGAAATTTTTAAATATTCGAAAGAAGTCACGGGATTTCAAAGAATTTCAGGGCATTCTAATGGGACTTTGAAGATTCAAATATTTTAAAGTATTTTAAGAAATTTTAAGAGATTTAAAGGGGTTTTTATGATTTTACGGAATTAAAAAAAAAGAATTTTAAGCAATTTCAAAACATTGCAAATTATTTCTACAGATTTTAGAGTATTGCGTAAGATTACAAAAGATTTGATAAAATTCTAAACGATTTCCGAGTATTATAGAGGATTTGAAGTGATTTCAAGGAATTTTAATGGGGTTTCAAAGATTTTAGTGGAATTTCATCTATTTTATGGAATTTCAAGAGATTCGGAAAGATTCCTACACATTTGCAAGATTTTACTGGGCTTTAAAGTGATTTCAAACATATCAAGGGGCCTCGTAATATTTTTAAATAGTTCACGGAATTTCAACAATTTCAACCGATTTTAAGAGATTTAAATATTTTAAAAACAAGTCACAGAATTTCGAAAGGATTTCAAGAGATCCCGAAGTATTTTCAAAAATTTGGAAGAATGATAGGGCATTTTATTGGGATTTCGAAGACTCAAAGGGATTTTAAAGAATTTTATCGGATTTTGGAAGATTTCAAAACATTCCAAAGTATATCCACAGATTTTAGACGATTTCGTAAGATTTAAACAAAATTTAACGGTATTTTGAATATTTCCGAATATTATAAAAGATTTTAAGCGATTTCGAAGAATGGTAATGGCTTTTTATATATTTTAATGGAATTTAATATATTTTAAGGGATTTACAGAGATTATGGGAGATTTCTACTGAATGAACGATTTAAATTATATTTATACAGGATTTAAATTATTTCGAATTTGAAAGAATTTTATGGTTTTTTCCACAGTTTTTCTAAAGATATTTCCACGGAGCTCAGTCGTTTTAAAGGAATTCCAAGATATTAGGTACAATATCTGTAATTCATAGGATTTCAAGAACAATTCACATCATTTTTATTTTCAGAGATTTACAAAATTTTGAAAAAAATTCGCCGGATTTCAAAAATTTGCAATGAAAGTATGTAATGTGAAATATTACATCGAAAAAAAGTGATACAACAAATAATGTCATATGTATAACAGTACGCTTTTTATTAAAATTTTTGTAGAAAGAATGTTTTAAATAGTAGCAATTTTAGAAATGTATAATGTTTTTTTTGAATTGGTTCAGAATCAGCCGCAAATATAAAAAGTAAATTGGAAAGCGGAAACTTATGTCGGAAATTCTCTAGGGGACCCCCCCCCCCCAATCCGTATGTAATTAATGGGCGCTCTCGAACTTGTTTAATGAAATTCAGTTTAAAATATTCAAAATTAGATAAAAATTTATTAAGGTTTAAAATCTTGTAAATTTTGTTTTTCAGGTTCAACCAATGGGTTACGATTATCACTCACTGATCTCAGAAATGCGTGATGGGCTCAATGAACTAAAAAGAGACAAAAAAGAACAAAAAATAGACACAGTAGGCAGTTGCCCTACTCAAAATTGTCTTACAACGACAATGTTTTTGATGTTCATAGCAATACAAATGGTCATTCTTTTGGGATATAGTTTATACAAGTAAGTTTGCTTTTTAAAAATGCGCTCTTCTTTTTTTAATGGATCATTTCTAGTGATTTGATTGGCTAGTTTCGGATACTATAATTATGCGTTTAAAAAAAAATCGTTACAGAAGTTTTTAGATTTCTTCGAGATTTTGCCGAAATTTCGTTATTTTAATTGCGGCTTTTTTGCACACATTTTAAGCTAGACCCATTATTTAAAAACAGATTAATTTTTCGTAGCTTCCAAATTATTTAGAAATTTTCCTCATTTCGAATCAGTTTTAATTCTTTCAAATTAGAAATAGTACAATTGATGACTTCAATTTGAAATTACAATTTTTTAGTTTTGCGGATTTCAAACAATTCCTTTTCAATCAAAAACAATTAAAAGAAAAACAATCAAAATGGAATGGTTTGAAAGTTACATTGTCCAAGATTAAGGATGTTTTTGGTTCCAATAATTTGAATATTTGTTTTTTTCTCTTATATTGTAGATAAAAGTTGTAATTTTCATTAAATTTTAATTAAGAATAGTTCATTTTATTCCTTTAAACGTTTTTACAATTCTATTTATTAAATTTTTACGGAAATTATGTTATTTAGGAATTGTACGTTCAGTGATGCTTAGTTATTTATTAAATGCGTAACAAAAAGAATCGGAAAGAATATCTTAGGGAATATAACGAGCGTCTTTTAATCAAAGTTAAATGAAAATTATGACTTGCCTAAAATGGAAAGAAAAATACAAATATGCAAATAATTACATTTAAAAAAAGAATTATGACATCAACTATATTTTTATTATTTATGCATGGGTTTCTTTTCTAAAAATCGCAGCAGTAATCAATGGGTGATTTTGTGTTTTTGAACACTCTAATTTTAAGTGGTTTATTTCATACTTCCCATCTTTTTAATTAAAAACTGTTTAATTGCAAATGCTTCTATCTAAGATCGTACTATTTTAAAACATTAATTTATCAATCATGGTAGGTAATTCAGAATTTTTCAATATTAAATTCTTCAATATTCAGGGTGGCCGCTGGACAGGGATACAGGGAAATGATCGGGAATTTTTTGGGACCAGGAAAAACCGGGAAATGACAGTGAATTTGTTTTTTACCGGGAATTTTACAAATTTGTAGAAGAAAAATCTTTCCACGTTCGATTTCAACAGTTTTTAAATAATTAGTTGAATTTTTATGTTTTTCAATTATGCTATTATTTAGCTTAAAACGCGCAATACAAAATTTTTTAACTTTACAAATTTTCCATTTAAAATTTTAATTTCTAAGCTTACATTTTTAATTTAAAGAATTTTCAAACGCTTTCTTAAAGACTTGAAGAAACAAAAAATAAAAGCCTTTGATGTTGAAAATTTTGGATAAAAAACATTTTTAGTTAATAAATAAATAAATTTGTTTTAAATTTATCTGTACTTTAAGTAATAAAAAGTGAACAAAAACGATTTGACAAAACGATTTTAAACCAGTTTAAAATTTAAGAATTTTCAGATTTTAACGTTAAAACTTCAACGGTTTCAATTTGAAAGTCTTACGTCATTAAACAAATGTGAACGTGTGACTGAAAGTTTATAAACTATTTTCAACTTAAAAATAGCTTCATAATAATATATTCTTAATTAAAGGATTTTATTAAATTGAAAATATTGTTTTAGTCTAAAATATTCCATTTTTAATCCACCCAATTTGAAATTTTTAATTAAAAAAGATTAATTATTGAATATTTAGCAATATTGGAATTTTTATTTAAGGCAAGTAAATTGAAGCCAAATATTTAAACGTAAAGAATCTTCAACTGAATTGTTTGACATAGAAAACCTGGATTTTTAGGAGTTTTAAAAATATGAAAAATTATCATGCAAATTTTAGAAAGTTTTCTTATAATCTTCTAGAATCTTTTTTGAAAATTTTGTTTAAATCTTTGAAAAACTTTTTAAATATTCTCTTAAAATAATTTTTCAAAATGAAAAATTATTTTTAATTTTCCTAGGAGTCTTAAGGAAATGTTTTTATTCTTTTAAAGCCTTTCACAATTCTTGACAAAAATCTAATTTTTTTTTGTTAAAATCTGCGAAAATCTATATTTTGTTTTATATTAGGCTATCATTTGAAGTTTTACATTAAGTTTGAATCATTTCAAAACTTCTACATATTTCTTAAAATGACTCAAATTTCGCCTACAAATAAAAAATGTTTAATTTTTATTTATACATCCAAATTGTAAAGAAATTTTCTAAAGTTTGCAGGATTTTCTGAAAATTGTAGAAAAATTTAATTCATTTTGACAGATATTTAGAAGTTCTGAACAAATTCCCAAAGTAATTTTTAATTTAAAACAACTCCTAGATTTCTCAAGATTTTGAAATAAAATTTTGGAACTAGCTTAAAATTCCTTAAAATTATATAATTTTGAAAATTTTAAAGTTTATTGGTTGTTTTTTTTAATTTAGAGCAATGAAAATGATAACGTGGATTTATATATATTTTTTAATTGAAAAATGTTAGTACCTTTTAATTTTATACGCGTAAATTATTGAGCATTTTAATACAAAAATTTTTTATTAAAAACTTTTAAATTCCAATTTTAAAAGTTCAAAATTTAAGAGTTTCACTTTGAGTGCTTTCATTTGCAGCTCAGTTTTTATTACCTCAAATGGAAACTTTTTTAGCTTTAGTGTTTCGTTTTTTAAATTTCATTGACCGTGAAAAATGTTTTCGAACCGGGAAATGACCGGAAATTTATTTTATCGGTAAAAACGGCCACCCTGATATTTTTTAAGAATTTTGTTTGAAAAGTGGGCATAATTTAAGGCTTGTTATTTAATTCAGGAAGGCTTTGATTAACTTAAAAAAATTAAGTTCTAAAGTTTTAAAACATGTACTTTCAAATGACTACATTTAAAATTGTTCAATTTTGTGGGAAATTAAAATTAAGTTAACTAAATTTGGTTGAATTTACTCGTTGTAAAATAAGAAATATTTTAAATGATTTTATAATTTGCAAAGCTTCACTTCTAAACTATTTAATCTTAAGTGCTAAATATTAATTTTTCTATTTCGTAAAGTAATAATGTTGAATTATATTAAATCATTTACGAATTTTAATTTTCAAGCGTTAAAAAATTCTTTTTTGAAAGTCGCCATTCAAATCGCTGAAGTAACCGCGCATACTGCTGTGTAAAGTTTTTAGAAAGTTTTGAGAGTAATTAAATAAGCTTTCTCGCGTTTAAAACATTATTTTTGACCATTTCTTTTTATTTTCAGAGACAATAAAGAAGCGCAGGCTAAGAAATTTTACTAGAAGCAGTGAATCGTTTCTTTGAAACGAAAGTGTGAGTGGTGAGAATTTAATTTAAGTACGAACTTAAACTGAACTTTTATATCGAACAAGGGTAACTTTTAGTCTTCTTATATGTACCCTCATAGGTATCAAAAACTTAGTGGATCGTTTCCTAATTCCAAACTCAGGTCGCCCTTCGTCATGAAGTGACTTTCTCTTCCGCATTATCAACGTTCCTAAAGTTAACTGGAAGTCATAAAAACCGATATTCCCTCTTCGAATGAAATGAAATGAGATGAAATCTTTATTTTAATACCCAATTTATATGTTTACTTATACTTAAAGTTTGGTTTTTATCAATTCCAATCTATGAATTTTAATGCAACACTTTCCGTACATCAATTTCTTCCGTGAAAATAAGTGTTAGCTTTTTTGCGTGCAATGTGGAACTTTAAAAGGGAACTAAACGCAGCAAAAGGTTTTTTCAGATGCTCAAAAATCGCTTGGGATCTGCAAATTTTATACATTTGGGGAAGTGCGATATATTTTTTTACTCTTGGTCGAGTGGTTTTGTACGTCCTTTCGTTATAGTTGTGTTTACCAGTTTTTTTTTTTTAGTTAAAAAAAACGTATCACGTATCAGTCACCCTCATATCGTTAATCTCGCCAATTCTTGGAATTTATTACGTCAAGTTTTTCTTGTGTATGTTCCAAGATTTATGGTACGAGAGAAATCGAATGAGTTTGAGCTTGGTGGTTTTTCTGTATACTAGTCGGTTGAGATTGAATAAAATTGAATTAAAGACTAGGTTATCCGATTAGAAGCCCTGCTCGAACTCTAAATGCTATTGCATTCGGTCAATGATTCTTGTGTGTGAGAGAGAATTCGAGAATGTTTATTTCTCGTATATCGTCTTCGTTGTATTTGTAAAGAATTTATTTGTGTAAGCAACGTCGTATGTGGATAGTCACTGTAGCGTGGAAGAATTTTGAGAATGAGAAAATTCACTCCACGAATCATCCTACATCAACCTCTTTGCATTTGTAAGAGTTTATCGAAAATTGTAAATGTTTAAGGAATAACCTTAGAATAAAAATGGGAGCTCGAAAATTATTTGCTTTTCATACGTTTTTGTCTCCTTGACGAAATTCGAAAGCGGTTGAATTAAAAAATGAATGTTTTTGAATTTTTCAAAAAATTAGAAGCTTCGAAGATTTCCGGACAAGTTATACATTTAGTAAAAAATAATCACAAATATTCATCAAACTGTGTGAATGGACTGATACAAAATTTGCCATTTTTTTTGTATTTCAAAACTTTCGCTTAACTTTTACAGCATTGTAGTATTGAAATTTCCTACACTAAAAGAAAAAGTAATGTTTTTGCACATTTTTAATACGCTTAAGAATAAAATTCATAACTTTATTAGCGATTTTATTCGATAACTTATGAATATTTTAATGTCCCGCATTCGGACAAATTTTTGGCGAAGTTGCCTGAACCGGGACGAGCTGTCGCTGACTGTCTCATATTCGCACACTGGTTACTAAAATATTAGAAAAATTGTTTCTAAGATCGACACTTGCCGTTCAATTGATTATTTATTCTAAAAAAGTAGTTTAAAATAGTTTATTGAAACGTCCAATTATAACCTTAAAGTTTTCCAACTACTTAGGTAAGTAATTAACATAAATCAACTTTTCTGTTGAAAATTTATATTTTAAAATTAAAAATATAACTGTTTCGAAGAAAACTAATCTTTTTGACTTGAAAATTCAACAGTTTGGTACAGATTTTTGTTTACTTGACTAAAAAATGTTTATTTGATTAACATTTGAACTATGTTCTTGAAAATTCGTCTTTTTGATTTGAAAACGTATCTTTTTAATTATAATTTTCATCTTTCTTGAGCAAAAATGCAACTGTGGTTAAAAATTAATCTGTTTAGGTTGAAGCTTCAGCAGTTTGATTGGAAATTCGTTTTTTTTAAAATTAATTCGACTGCTTTCAATATGTAATTAAAATCTCTTTTGGTTGAAACATCGACTATTATATTTTTTATCAGAATTTAACTTTTTTGGTTAATCTAATACTTAAATTTTCTAACAAATTCTTGAATTAAAAAAAAGACTAATTTTCTACCAAAAAAGATTAATTTTATCAAGAAATACGAGTATAATAGTTGGTATTTTAAACAAAAAATGTTTTAATTATAAATTAAACATGAAATGATTTTATAACCAAATAAGATTTTTGATTAAAAAATATATATTTCAACAAAATTGTTAAATTTTCTACCATAATAATATCATTTTCAACAAAACAGATGCATTTTTCTAAAAAATGTAATTTTTAATTGAAATTATAAATTTTCGAACCAAAAAGAGGAATTTTCAACAAAATAGTTGAAATATTAATCAAAACTGATTTTTCACTCAATAACATTTTCAACCAAATAATAAAAGTTGTAACCAAATAATGATTTAAATTGTTTCAATACTTTTTTCAATTTATGTATTAACTTGAATTAAGATGAATTATAATTCAGAATTTACTACCAAATAGTTAAATGTGCAAGTAAATCAATAATATTATTCTACAATATTAAATTTTAATGCATACTTACTAATTATATTAAAAAATTAAATTTATGAGTTATTATTAAATTATTTACCTATAAGCCGTTGGCAAAATTAGAGGTTCAGTTTTTGAGGTTTCAATAAACTACTTTGAACAACTTTTTTAGAATCAATAATTAAACGGCAATCACAATCCATACTTGCTTCTTAATGTATTCTATAATCAATTATAAGTAAATTGTGCCATTTTATTTGGATAAACTCCCTTAGATTTTCCTTGTCCCAGTTTTGGCTTATTTGGCGTCCCACTTAAGGATATGCCCCAAAATTCGTGTCCCACTAATGGGCGATCTGACTAGCTTGAAAAATATTCATTTACATTCATTAACTATAAAATAAATAATGTACTTTTTGTTCTAATCGATCAAATAATGTCTTAGAGTCACTTATTATAACGGTTATTATACAAAAAATTCCAATTCCCTCTTTTAAAATTATGTTTATATGGGTTAGCTTTGCCTAACTGTCCCAGTAATGGTCAGGTTACCTTATGTTTATTCGAAAAGAGTGTGAATTTCCTTATTTCAGTTTCGAAATAATTCAAAAGAAAAAAATGTTAGAATTTTCAATATATTAAAACTGTGAATTTCTGATATTTGAAAGTATCTCAATTTAAGCCATTCAAACTTTTAAAAAAATTCAAGCTATTTTCCGATTTTCCCGGTCAATTGTCACATTTTTGCCGCTTGACATTCAAGCCCTTATGATCATAATAATTAATTAATATTGATTGATAATAATGGGGAATAATGGGGGAGTAAATTCAGTTAAAGAGCATTAATGTAAGTACCATATGCTTACGATTTCAACTCGAAATATATTTCATTTTCATCGAAATAGTTGAATTAGTATCCAAAAGACATGAGTTCTGAAATAAGAAGAATCAACTTTTACCCATAAAAGATAAACTCTCAAGCATAAAAAATGTATTTTCTACCAAAAGATGAATTTTCAACAAAATAATTAAATTTCCAGCAAATAGTAAGATTTTTAACCAGAAAAGATGAAATCTGAATCCAAAATATAACAATAGACTTTTAAATGAAAGCAATGAACATTTAACGAAAAAATATGACTTTTTCATAAAACAGTTGAATTTTCAAGAAAGTAATTACATTTTACACTAAATAGTAGAAATTTTCATCCAGAGAGATAAATTCTGGACCAAAAGTGTGATAGCAGATGGTAGACTCTCAACCATAAAAGATGATTTTTCTATAAAAAAATACGAATGTCCAACAAAATAGTTGATTTTTTTGACAAAAAAGATGACTTTACGAAAAAAGTAACGTTTTCAACAAAATAATACAATATTCAACCAAATACTTATATTTTCAAACAGAGGAGAAGAACTCTGTACCTAAAATATAATAATAGACTTTTAAATAAAATAAATTCACTTTCAACCATAAAATATGAATTTTTAACCGAAAATGACTTCTTCTATAATAAAAAATGAGTTTTTGGTTCAAAAGGATGAATTTTCTATCTAGAGTGCCGAAATTTCAACATAAAAATAAATATTGCCACCGAAAAATGATTAAGAAAAGAATTGAATTTTCAACAAAATAATTAAATTTTTAACTGAAACAGATGAATTCTCGTTCGAAAATATAATAGTAGACTTTTCAAATAAAAAGAATTAATTTTGAATCAAAAAAATATTTTAACGAAAAATGGAATTAAATGTTCAACAAAGTAATTAGATTTTTAATCAAACGAGAGGAATTCTGGATTAAAAGTATGATAATCGACATTTTAATTAAAAATAATACTCTTTCAAACATAGTAGTATACAAGGAACATTCATTTTTTAACGCAAAATTAATTTTTAAATCTTAAAATATAAAATCATGTTTCGTATTTTAACGGAGATGGTGGGTAACATTATGTGCAATAATTGTACACATTTTTTCCAAAGAGCAAGACGGTATTAATTCTAAAAGTAAAAACATATATTTAAAATTCTCTCTTTCACAAAAGTCCAAACTATTTTCCAATTTTTCCCGGTGCTCAAACTCCCAGGCTAATTCCCGGCTTTTCCGATCAGTAGCTACCCTGTGTTCGAAATATGAAAAAGAAAGATTTAAAAAATATGAAAAAAAGAATTCAAATGCTTCGAGTTGAGTGCCAATTTAAAACTCCTATTTTAAAAATTTCAGAATAAATAGCGTTTAATTTTTCATATTGAATACTTTCTTCTAAATTTGAATAATAATTATTTTGAGTTCTCCAATCAGTATTTAATGAAAAAATTATTTCTGTCTCTTCAAATTCTTTTCTATAATTAAAAGAAATTTTGTTTCGGGGTGTAGGTGAATCAGTGTAAGTCGTTTCTAAATTATTCCCTTTCCAGAAATTGCGTTGAATATAATTCAACCAGCCGAATCTCCACTTGAATGTCGTGAAGCTATTGGGGTCAAAATTGAGATTTATGAAGCAGGACACTCGACACAGGAGCATAATCAACGTTAAATGGCACGAGAGAACAAATGAAATGAGCAGAGTGGACTGATGATTGTCCCGGATAAGTTTACTAATTCGTATAGATGAATTCTTGACACTTGTATTAATTAACAGATTAATACACTGTAGATTGTAGAAAAAATTTGTACAATTTTCATAAAAAATAAGATTTATTGAGTATTGAGTTTCTCCAAATTCGGGTTGCACGATTGTAAAACTTCCAACATGATAAATCGAAAATTGAGAATGTTTAAAGACATTATTTTATATTTGAAAATCTGTTAAAATATTGGGAAAATCGAATTTACTGGCAAAGGTGAATACCAAATCGGAAAATAATTTAAGCTGAAGAATTTAATGTTTTTCTCATATAGTATTTTGGATGCAAAAAAGGTTTCTTAAGTTTGGTGAAGTTATTAATTTTATCAAAGGTATAACTGTCAAACAATTAAAAATTTGAAAGGCTACTTTCAATATAATTCAATATATTAAATTCAAAATAGTTTGTTACAATTACCTATTATATCAAAAATGGAGAAACTTGATGGCAACATATTTTTACGCATTATAGAAAGTATTTTGAATAAATAGTTGGGAATTTCCAAAAATTTCAAACTGTTATGAAATCAAGTTTAATTTCTCGAGATTCCTATACGTAACAATTTGTAACGAAATTGTAAAATGTTGAAGACCTAATTCTAAAAAAGTTTTTAAGTGATTTCAATGCATTTAAAACACACTCTACTCCCGATGTAAGAACTGTTTCAGACATGGTTTGCAGTGGCCTTGTTCCTAAATCGGGGGACTCCAAACTTAAACAGACAGGGGCGCATGAACCATTTCTGTTGGATTTGGGCGCATGACGCAACCTGAATTAACTAATATGCTGAGTGCAGTCCTCATTTTGTTTGTCATGCTTGAGTGAGTACCCCCCCCCCCCCTCTCGGTCTCGTGGTTCCCTTCATCATGAAACTGGCGAGGACATCAATACTAGGAACATTGTAAACCGGGGGTTCTTATACCGGGAGTTAGTGTATATTAGGGTATTGCAAAATATTCTAAGACATCTTTAATATTTTTCAATAACTTGAAGGGATGACAAAGGATTTCATTAGATTTTCGATGATTTAAATAATTTCAAGGGATTTTAAAAGATCTCAACCTCTCAAGATATTTTTAGCAATATCCCAGGATTTCAGGAAATATCAGATTCTATTATGCAATATGACCGAATTTTTTAATATTTTAATGGATATGAAAGCATTTGTTCACCATATTTAAGGGTTTCGGAGGATATTCAAAAGATTTTCAGATATTTCAAGGTATTACCAAAGATGTTAAAGAATTTTAAAGATTATAGGGGATTTTAAAAGATTCATATTAATTTTTAATTGATGTAAAAAATTGCAAGCGATTTCAAAATATTGTAAAGGATTTGAAATATCTTAGTGTCTTTTTAATAGATTTCAATCATCTGAACGAAGTCCTAAAAATTTTAATGATTTTCATTTAAAATATTCGAAGGCTTTTTGCAAGAGCTTTCAAAAGTTTTCAGGAATTTCAAAAGATTACAAAGAATTTTAAATATTAAACCAACATCAGCCACACCAATACATTCATTAATAAATAAAATTACGGAATTAAATCACACTTTCTCACGGAAATTGGTTATTAATAAGACTGACAATTAGTAAATGGAAATTTGAAGCCACCTTATTTTTCAGAGTATAAATTACTCATCGAAATTATATATCTTAAACAAAAGACTTACTTCATTATATAATAGTAGATATTGTAAATAATGCATTTATAAAAATTAGAATACTTTACTTACTAGGAAAATATTATTACCAGACACTATAATATTGCACTTCCGAAAATTAAAACGAGAAAAATGTGATATGTAATTTAAAAAAAAATAGAATTAGAGCATACTTTGTTATTGTGTCTATAAAGAAGAAATTCTCATAACCCACAGATCGTCCGTCGTCAAGCATTAGTCATCAGTCATCAGACATCAGTATATCCAAGCCCGAAATAAATAAATATAATATATTGTTACAAAATAATAAACATAAAAATATCTAATGATAAATAAAGTTTACGAAATTACGTTACCTCCACGTTATATACTACCTTAAATATTTACATAAACACATAATGTTGAAATTAGAAAGATCATAATGTATCCCAGGTCTACTTTTAAAAATAAAATAAAATATTTTATATAACATATTAATAAATTGTTGCAAAATAAAAATATTTTGCAACAAAAAATTTAACTGTTCAACGTTTCTTGAAAATGTATCTTCATCATTGTTTCGTCATTTTTGTTTTACTTGAAAATTAATTGTTTTAACATACAAATTTACTTATTCAATTTTGTTAGAAAACGTATCTTTTTTATAGAAATTTAATTTTCTTGGTTACAAATCTGTTTGGGTAAAATTTAACTATTTGGTTCGAAAATTATTTTATTTGGTTGAAAATTACTGTTTTTTCAAATGAAAATTCAACATATATATGTTTATAAATAATAATATATACCTTTACGCAGAGAAAGTCCGCAACAAATTTTGTACGCCTTTAACAAAAAAAAGGTAAAATACATTTTAAGTAAATAGATTTAACACACAATATTTTTAAAATCATTGATAAAATTCATAAAAATTAAAAAAATGTACTTACCTGGATGAAATTATCGAGCACTATATTGCGCTATAAAAAGTTTTAAAAAATTTCCAAAAAATAAAACGGTAAAAACTGCATAGTTAATTACTGAACATATAAATTAAATGCTTAAAACGCGCGAAATAGGGAATCACGAAAAGAAAAAATTTGTATAGATTCAAGAAAATATCGTTACGTAACAGGACACTACAATGCTTTTTTGATCCAAGAAACTTTTCTTTTCTCAAGAAGAATTTTACTTTCTTGTAACGTGTACATTTTCTTGAGATAAGAAAAATTTGTTTGGATCAAGAAAATATTGAATCGTCCATACTCGTAGCGGTATGGTTTTTCAAAAATATTAGGTTTTTCCCTGTACGTAGATTTATACCATACTCACAAAATGTTCATATAAATCAGGGAATTCGTACCCGGATGAGTGAAAATTAAAAGCAATAGAATTAAGTTATATAAAATATTAATTAAATTTCTTATGAATCAGGGAATTTGTGGTCTGAATTCGTAAAAGCTAAAGGCTCTAGAATATGTTTTTAAGAAATATAATATATAACAGATGTGCAATTTAAAATGATATAATAATTATTAACTGTAAAATTGTATTATTTTGCAAATGATAATCGTACCATTGTATATCAATTTTAAATGTATTATTTATAATACATACAACCTGAAAAAAGAACATTGCAAGAAAAATCGAATACATTATAAACAACGATAAAAATCAACACTAAAAAATACAGATCAGCATATTGATTGACGTGGAAAATAAATAGTGAATTCTTCGATTGCAGGATGGACTAATATTTTTGAAGACGCCTTCGCTTCATTTTTGGGCCGCACAGCCCATTTTTTGGTAGGAATTATTTGTCCCACCATGTCAAATTCGTTTCTCGATTTGTACTTGAGAAATTCCTTCATCTAGAACACTTTTATTGCACTGGTGATATGTATCAATAATGGATCATAATAATTGATGTAAGTAACAAGTGAAAAATTGCAAAATTCAAAGGACATCTTGACCCATTGTGTAATTTTTTCTCGACAAAAATATCAGTTTTACCCAGAGTAAAATATTTGACACGCACGATTAATTTTTCCCTGGCCCTTCCTACTTAAAAATAAAGGTTCATTCCAGAACGAACTACCTGCCTTCCTGTAGCTGTATCTAAAAAATTGCAAATTCCATTCTCACCAACACACACATTTCACGATTTTAACTAATAGCCTGATTTCAAATCAGGCAGGTTCTACCATAGTTCTACACGTGAAGTCGCAGAATCTCTCAGGGATAAAATATGTCTATTTTTAAGAGGAAATCAGGAATTTGCTTATTCTTAAAAAAAAGACCTATCTTTTTCTTTAGGATGAGAATATTTTTAGAAAATTTTTTGTAAAATATTGTACTGTCATAAGGAAAACATCTTGTGACTTTGATGCGGGCGAAATAACTTTTATGGCCAGGAGAACTTTTTTTCATAAAACAGAATTTTTGCATTTTTCTTGCGAACAACGACAGATACGAAAAATGTTATGAAAGTAGTTTGCACGGTTAAAAAAGTTGTATAACAAATTTCTTTACTCATTTTGATATCTTGTACCATTTCAAAAAAAAAAAAAATTCAAAATATCATTTGGAAAAGTGCAGTTGCAGCAGAGCAGCCAATTATTTTAAGTGTACCAACCTGTTATTAACTATATTTTAAATTGTTCTTCTGTGTACAGTTTCACAATCAGGACACATTTCTCGTTTGGCATTTAAATTTATTCTTCGAATTTGATCAATTATTGTGAATTTAAATTTGCACAGAGACATTAAACTATCACAGAATGATATAAAAATGAGTAAAGACAATTTTAAATTTCAATTGTTCATTTTTATATAAAATTAAAAAAAGAACAAATTGAATGACTAGAAAAATAATTATGGGTAATTTCTGTGAAAAGGGACGACCTCTAACTTTAAAAACAAAATATTTTCTTTAAATTTTTGTTCATATAAAAATGATATTCTATTAATTTTGATGCTTTTAATTATAAAATTCTAGAAAAATCTATTGACAAAAATTGTTTATAAAAATTATAATAATTTCGAAGTTGATGTGGAACATGAATAGTATCCAGAAATTTGATGGAAACTATATACATTGAGAATACATTTACCTTAAAAAGATGGAAGTGTTAATCGGGAAGAGAATTAGGAATTTTTCCCCGATTCAGGCTGTCAGTAAAACTTATATAACTTATTTTATTAATCTTTTAACGTAGCAAAAACAACAATATTTTAATAATCAAGGGTGGATTCAGAAAGGGGTGATTTGGATGGTCACCCCACTCCCCGAGATTTAAGAAACAAAATTTAAAATTTTCTACATTTTCTAGCAAAATTTGAGCCCCCTAATTAATAGATATTATTTTTAGTATCTTGATTCATGTGCAACTTTTAATCCTAAACTTAAAATTATAAATTAATTTATAAGTTATTAAGAAATGTTCTAATATGACAGAATCGTGTAATAAATTTAAACTTCATTAATAAAATGTAATAAAAAAATTTTGTTAGAAACTGATATGCTTGAATAAAGGATTATTGTAATATAATAAATTATGTTACTAATATTTTACTTACTATCATTAATTATTGAGACAGATAAATATATTAATTTTAGAAATTAAATATATAGATATTCTTATATTAATAATTTATCTAAATAATTAAAAATTGTACAATGAGATAAATTCAAGGGGCCCTGGAAAAATTACGTTAAGTTTTTTTTCATAATTTTCTAACCAAATAGCCGAATTTTTAACCAAATAGTTGACTTTTCAACAAAAAAGATTAATTTTCATTGAAAAAAGAATTTTAATGAAAAAAAAAACAAAGAATTTTCTACAAGACCAAATTGTGGAACTTTCAAGACAAAAATACGATGTTTTTATACAAATCTGTCAAATATGTCTCCAAAGGTAGATCCTGTATCTACTAGCGATCCCAGGCCAATAGGGCGGATCAACTCAGTTTTGACCCAAAACTGTCAAAACCCTTTACCTTATTTTTTGCCGCTGGAAACCCCATTTCTATTCAAAACTTCACGCTAAAATTGAGAATTATGAAATGAAATAAAATAATGAATGATTAGTTTTCGTTACTTTAATATTGTTAAATAAAATATGCAATGCAATTTTTTATACACACAATTTAAATTCCATAAAAATTGTTTTGTTTATAAATAATTCAAAATTTAATTTTTAAATTAAATTAAAAAGTAGCAAGAAATGCACGCATCCTTGTGTTTCTATTACCTAATATTAAAAACATAATCAATTTAAAAATCTTTAATAAGATTTTTGCAAAAGAAGTTCTTGAATTTTTTCAAAAGTAGACCTGGGAAACATGGAAAAATCGTTTAATTTTGAAACCAGCTTTATATAGCAACCCTTCATAATTCTAAGAAATTTTTATTTATTTATTATTGTAATTCTAATTTGATTAACATAATTCTGTCCTTTTGCTGGTGGTTTTCTGAAAGATAGGAGGACCTGAAGAGGCAATGCTGCCAACGCAACGCTTCGATGTTGGAATTCGCGATTGTAAGTCCATTTTCCAATTCCTCCCGTTTCCTCACGTCGCATGGCACATGAGTCCGAATCGGCGCGGAAACCTAATATTTAAAACATAATCAATTTTAAAATAAATAATACAAAAATTTTCAATATCAAAAGTTGAAAAAATTTTTAAATAGACTTAAATAAATAATTATATTATTATATCTAACAGATACAAAAAACTAATTAAATTACCATTTTTAAGATCTGTTAATACCAATGCAAAGAATTTTTCCCCTTCAGTTGCAATAGCGTTTTTTAAGACTTTTCTATTAAAATTTAAAAATTACTTTTTATTTAAACATTTTTTTATAATAAATAAATATAAGTAATACATTTTAAAAGTTTTTAATTTCTTATATTTTTGAACCCTAATTCTGAAATAATTTTATTTACAGATTCTCGATTTGAAAAAAACTCTTAAATTTGGAACGCCTTGAATTTATCTTTAACCACTTATTTTTATTATTCTTAGTATTCTTTCAAATTATTTAGTATTATTAATGTCCAAAATTAGCTGTTATTAGCTCTGTCGTTATACCAGAAAAAAGAGTTCTCCGAGCCTTTCGAACTGGAATTTTTTTTCAAAGTGGTCATAAATTTCCTCTCACTTTCCCGTTGAAAAAATTGGTAGATCTTGAAAAAGGTATGAAATCATTTCAACAAAAAAGTTCATTTTTGACTTTTAATTCTCATCTAATAGAATTTTCAACAAAAAAGTTAAATTTCCCAACAAATAGTTGAACTGACCAGCCAAAAAGACGATTTTTTAAAAACACTTGAATTTTCAATCCAGAAATATATATTTTGAACAAAAAAGATAATTTTCAACTAAACAGTGGATTTTTCATTGAAATTGTAAATATTCGGCCAAAAAGGAAAATTTTTAATAAAGTAGTTCAACTTTCAACCAAGGAGTTGTACTTACTACCTAAAAATGACTTTTTAACCAAAAATATACCCCATGTAAGAGCATAAAGAAATGCCCCCTCCCCTTCCCCCAAAAAGACTGCGCAATTCAGACAGAGCCTCAAATATGTATCTGTTTCTGGATTTTTTTATGCATGTGAGCCCTATAATTGAAAAATACAAATAAAGTGGAATTTATCTCCTTACTATATTCGATTAAAAAAATTCTTTTCAATCATTTGGGAGAAACCCACACCCCCTTGACCATGCATACGTTAAAGAAAATTCATAATCGTCTCCTCTATTGTAAATATTTATTATACCAATTTTTTATCTTTCAGGTAATTCAAGTCAGTTTTGAGTACAGGCAATGTTAACATGAAATAAGTGAAACCTGCAGTCAGAATGGCTATCCGGAATTAGTCCGTGTTTGTGAATGTAACAAAAATTGACATTGAATTTTTTTTCTTAGTAAATTTTTCAACAAAAAATTTGACTGTTCAACGTTTCTTAAAAATGTATCTTCATCATTGTTTCGTCATTTTTGTTTTACTTGAAAATTAATTGTTTTAACATACAAATTTACTTATTCAATTTTGTTAGAAAACGTATCTTTTTTATAGAAATTTAATTTTCTTGGTTAAAAATCTGTTTGGTTAAAATTTAACTATTTGGTTCGAAAATTATTTAACTATTTTGTTGAAAAGTCGTCTTTTTTGTATTTTTGGTTCAAATTGATGTTTTTATTTGAAAATTTGTCTCTTTTTGTGAAAAATTAATCTTTTGGTTTGAGACTTCATCTTATTTTATTTGGTTTAAAATTAACTTTTTTTCCGAAAACTTTGCCCATTCTGTTTTTGGTTCAAATTTTGGTTGTTGTTGAAAATTCATATTTTTTGTTAAAAATTTAACGTTTTTAGTTTAAAGTTCATGTATTTTGTTAGTTATTTATATTTTGGGGAAGAAAAGTAATCTTTTGAGTCGAAAATTCAACTTTCTTGTTAAAAATTAATATTTTCTGGTTAAAGACCCAAGTGCTTTGCCGGAAATTTGTTTTTTGGGATTAAAAATTAAAAATTTTGATTAAGATTTTTTTTTATTGACTAATTTATAAATAAATATAGACAGAACCTAATAATTACAACATCTTGCAGACTCGGGCTTTAAAATTAATTTAAAAGTTGAAATTATTAGGTTGTGGAATTTCAATTATTTATGAGGTTTCCCTCATCATATCTTAACCCATCAGCTGGGGAATTTTTTTTCTGTCTCAGATTTTCAACTCCTTTTCAACTAATAGTTTAACTAAATAATTAAAACTCAACTGATTTAACTAATTTAAAAGAGACCAAACGCGTGGTACCATACGGTACCGCCAGCATCTGGTGGATTGAAACAGTTTTAAAAAAGGTAGATTCCGTGTGACTTTCTTATTGTGTAAGTTCCATGACCTTTAAATAGATTTGAGTTTTAAATTTATGTGGTGAAATTATTGTTAAAATTGTGGTGAAAAATAATACATTTCTTTAGCGAAGACGGAGCGTTATGTCCCGTCTCCATCATAGAAACTTTGTGAACAGACTAAACTAAAAAATCCTTATTAACTGAAAATCCAACTCTGGTTTAAAATTTCTCTTTTTGGTTTCAAAATTAGTCTGTTCTGGTTGAGGATTCAACTAATTTGTTGAAAATTCATATTTTTTTGGTTTAACTTAACTGTTTTCCGGAAAAAATAAAAATATTTTGTGATGGAAGTATCATTTATCAGACTTTTTGTTGAAAATAATTTTTTTCATAGAAGGTTCACCGCTTAAGTTGAAAATTTAACTATTTTGTTGAAGACCCATTTTTTTTTAATTTAATGTATTTTACGTACGTCGGGCGTAATTTTTGAAGTACCCCTTATAAAATTCTGCATGGCTGTTGTCACTAAAAGTGTTTGAAATACATTTAAAATCAATTTTTTTGCAATAACAGTATTGTTTTCAAGGTTTAAGGTTTTTTTAATCTAAAAGAACAATTTTTAACCGTCAGAGATAATAAAAAATAATCGTATAAAATTTTAATTTTGGCAGCAAAGCCAATGATTTATTATTTTAATTTTTAATGTATTGAACTATAATTCTACTTTTTTATCTATTTTCAGACAAATTACAATTTGATTAGCATAATTTTGTCCTGTTTAGTATTTTTAAAATTGTACAGCTTCCTAGGAACAACAGGGAATTTTGTAGGAAATTTTAGAATTTGAGGTTTATGAAAATTTTAAGTTTTCTTATTCTTTCAATTTACTACAGCGTAATCGAAATTGATTTTATGACAACGATGCAAATGCAGCTAGCCTCTGTATAGTTAGTTTCCTGGCGATTCCAAAATTTGCAGCTTCCTACGAATAACGGGGAATTTGTTTGAAAAATTAAAAATTTGGTTTAAAGATGTAAAAATTTTCTATGTTTGCCTCCAATTTACTACAGCACCTTTTCAAAGTTGCTATGAGAACTGAAAAACCATGCACCTGAAGTTCTGAACATTCA
>NC_046666.1:61017431-61046922 GCF_010883055.1 Belonocnema kinseyi | reverse complement strand
TTCGTTCATTTGAACGTTCAGAAATTCAAGCACACTGAAAACCCTGGAAAAGCGGTCAAATTTTTAAAGTTCTGGAAAACCCGGAAAAGTCATGAAATTTTGAAAAATAACTGAAAATTGTGTAGCTGCACCTATTTAAAAGTCTTGATAATTATTTTAGTACTTTTTGACCAACAAAAATAATATGTCTTCCTAATTAAAAAAAATTATAGCAATAATAATGTGAATGGTAGCTGTGGTCAGGATGGCCATCATGCATTCATCAGAGACTCTAGGTGCAAGTTTAATTCCTTATATGTTCATATTAAGTCATTTGTCAGAGCAACTTGAAGGATGTTCATTTGTAATGAATACAGATCTGCTACAGTTCTGGGTTATAGTAATAATAATGAGAATTGTTAAGAATTGAATAGTATTATTGAAAAACCTTTTAAATTTTCATTAATTAATAACGGTACTAGAAATTGTTTTAAAAGTCTTTAAACAGTAGAATGAATTTACAAGATTTTTGCAAAAGAAGTTCTTAAATTTTTTCAAAAGTAGACCTTGGGAACATGGAAAAATCGTTCAATTTTAAAACCAGCTTTATGTAGCAACCCTTCATAATTCTAAGAAATTTTTATTTATTTTTTTAATTCTAATTTGATTAACATAATTCTTTCCTTTTGCTGGCGGTTTTCTGAAAGACAGGAGGATCCGGCGAACAAGTGGTCCCTGCATTGTCCCCGGGCTTCGCAGAAGAGAAGGGATCTCTGGGGACTGGCCTGAAGAGGCAATGCTGCCAACGCAACTCTTCGACGTTGGAATCCGCGATATACATAATATATATAGTATCCTTTATAGATGTCACATCCTGAATGCGGCTCTGTGGCACGCCCAGGTATGTATAAGTCTCTCCAGCGCAAATGTGTCGTATGGCGCTTCTATCAACGAGCTCAGGATCTTCAGGGATGCCATTAAGTTTTCCTCGCTTCAAATAAACCTTGGCGCATTTGTCTAACCCAAATTCCATTCCAATTTCCTTAGTTTTCCATTTTAATTTAATTTAATTAATTTCCATTTTCAAATTCCTCCTGTTTTCTCACGTCGCATGGCAAATGAGTGAATCGGCGCGGAAACAGGTTGTATTTCAGATCGCATAGTGACCTCTATACTAAAATAGTGTAGCGAGTGGGTCGTTTTATATTTCTTTTAGATCAGGCACTAGGCTTTTCTTGGTCCTTCCTTATTTTTAGTCGTTTTTTACTGAATTTTCAAGTTTTATTCACACTTCCATTATCAACTATATTGGATAGTTAATTAATTCAATTTTTTATTCATGATTGAACAGTAATCTATTTTATCTGGAATAATTTTATGCAAAATAAGCATGAAAAAGATTCAACATTAAAAAACAGATTTCCAAACTATCTCACTTTTCTGCTCATAAAGAAATAAATAACAAAAAAGGTAAAAGAGGGAGAAAAAGATTGTGTTTTTAGTAATTGACGTAATGTTCTATTCTGTGATTCCAAATTGTTCAAATGACAAAAACAATACGAAGTATTGTAAACGACAATTTGAAATTGATCGTTATTTTTTGATAAGTAATACATTTTACTGAAATAAACAGAAATCGGGGTATTTTTATTGATATGATTGTGGCACCTGTACAAAATATTAAAGAATTTTGCCTATAATCAGTAAAAAACTAAGATCCACAATATTGTACAAAAGACTTGTTGATAAAATACAAAATTCAGGGAATTTATCCGAAAAACATGTTGAACATCAAGAAAAGAGTTAGTTTTGTTTTCAAAAAAAAAGAAGTAATGAAAAATTAGATACAAATAATAACAAAAAGTTCTTAATCTCTCTTAAATTTTGCTACTAAAGTTAGAGAAAAGCCAACAAAGCTATTAATTTAAAAACGGACTTCTCAAGATACAACAAATGATAGGATAGAGTTATTAATTGGTTAAATTAACTTTCTTTTACTTTAAAGTAAAATGGATTCTTTTATAAAATAATCATTTGTTCTCTAAATATATAGATTATATTATAATTAATCAATCTTTTATTAATATTCATCAGAATATTTTCTTTTCAAGTAAATCAATTTAGCATATCTTTATCTTATCCTATAAATAAACCTTGACGAAGAGGTCTAAATAGGCCTCGAAACATGTTATTTCCCTAGTAGTATAAAAAGGACAAAGAAAGGAAAAAGTGAGAGATTGATTTTAGTTGACTTTTTCCCTTTTCTCCAACTTTTTTCTTTTTGGTTATTTTTGTCTCTATTTAGCCGAAAAGTGTGTTAGTTTGTAAATCTGCTTTTTAAGGGTGAATATTTTTTATGCTCATTTTGCAGAAAATTATTTCTAATAAAGTAGATTACTATTCAATCTTAAATACAAAATTTTTAAATAGAGGCTCTAAGCTCATGATTTATTCCAATCAGCATGGTTTACTTACGAATATTTTAAGAGTTCTTTTAATTGAGTTCTGAATGATTTACCTTACTTTCTTGATAGAAATCTTTTTATTTCAGTTTTTGAAAAAATAATTAATTTTAATATTAGCAATTTTAGAAATTCATTAATTTTCTTGGATTATTATTTTTTCTTTATGTAAAATGTAATAATCTCAATAGATTGGTTAAAAATCAACCAAATAATTCAATTTAATGTCACATATGGTATTTGTGATATTAATTGTTTAAACTTATCGGCACAGTTTTTAGAAACAAATGATTAATTCAATTGGATCAAGAAAAAATATCGCGACGGGTCAGTTCTAGTATCAGAGGAAACTAAACGCGAAGGTTGTATTGCTAATAAGTATTATTTCTGATCGAAATTTTCCTTTGATGTTATGAGCACCCTAGGGACTATTTATTTATAATTTTTAAATTTAGAAATCTATTATTTAGAAATTTAAACTCGTAACTCTTAATTCTTTAGAATCTGTCTGTTTCATTAAACTATCGTAATATTGCAGATTCAACATTATTTTTATCTAAAGGAAAGATTTTCACTATTTAATATTATTAGTTTAGATTATTCTTTGTTTGCCTTAAGAACGAGCAAGCGTCCTAAAAATATATTTTTTCACAATATCCAATTAAAACATGTAATTGAATAAAACATTTTCTTAATTCAGTATGAAATATTTATATTATCAGGGATCGGATCATGTGACTTTTTTTTATATAAAATTCGACTTTTTGCGACTTCTTGAAGAAAAACGCGACTAATTGACTTTTTCTGTTTCTTTTTCTCATAAGTTCGCTATACTTTATAGTTTTAATTTTAATCGCAATGGACTTTTTAAGATTGAAATTCAAAACTAGAAAAAATTGTACAATTTTGAAAGAATACATTAAAAATTGAATAATTTCTCATGAACTTTTTGCTTAAAAAATCGTAAGTTAATAGCGTTTGAATATTATAATAATTTCTAATTTCGTGAAACCGTATTCAAAGTTTTGATTTTTCCAAATAGTCTTTTTCCTCTTCTTTTAAGAAACGTCTCCTTTACCCTTTTTTCTCGTCTTACGTTTGAATACGAACTGATTTAAGAAAAATGAATCAGAAAATCCAAATATTTTTAGTTGAAAGTTCATTATTTTTCGTGAAAATTAAACTATTTGGCTAATAATTTTATTATTTTGCTGACAATTCCACTATTTTGTTAAAAAAAAATATCTTCTTGTTCAAAAATTAAGCTGTTCTGTTGAAGAATTGCCTTTTTCTATAGAAAATTCATTCTTTTGGATTGAAAATTTTCCTTTTTTAGTAAAAACGTCAAGTTTTTTGGTTAAAAATTTATCTTTTTTTTGGTTGCAAATTAACCTTTTTTTTAAATTCAACTATCTTCTGAAAAATATTGTTTTTTTTTCGCTTGAAAATTCGACAGTTTGGTTGAAATTTTGCCGTTTTTGTTTGAAAATTCGACTACTCGCTTACAAATTAATCTTTGCTGTTTGAAAATTCAACTAGAGGCTAAAATTTCGACTTCTTTCGACTTAAAATATTGTGAATTTAAAGCGTTTTATATTGAATTCAAGGTTATCTATATTAAATGCATTTAAAACAATTTATTCCTCTATTTTTGTGAAAAGTCTCTATATTTCCCCTGTTTCGTGTACATTTTTAGTTGGGAAGTTTAAAATAATGAAAAATTATTTATTTCATATTAAAATTATACATTCGCAAATTAAAATTTTGATTGTTGAAAAATATTTGAAACGGTGTATGACTGCAGGCAAAGTATGAGTGATGAATTTGAATCAAAGCTTTTAAGTTCAGGTGATAATTTTTTTCATAAAATTGAATTTTTATATTTTTGTTGAAAACAACAGGTACGCAAAAAATTTGAGAAAGCATTTTGCACAGTTAAGCAGGTTCTGCAAGAAGTACTTTTGCTTGTTTATGATATCTTGCACCATTTCCGAGTAAAATAAAAAATTTAATATCTATAAAGAAAAAAATTCTCTGGTTCACAAAAGTGGTTTAAACCGCATAAAAATTGATAGAATAACATTTTTATATGAACAAAAACTCAAACAAAATTTGTTTTTTATATAGTTAGAGTTCCTCCCTTTTCACAGAAATTACCCATAATTATTTTTCTAGTCCTTCAACTTGTTTTTTTAAATTTTATATAAAAATTAAAAGTTGAAATTTAAAATTGTCTTTATTCATTTTTTCTATCATTCTGTAAAAGTTTAATGTCTCTGTGCAAATTTAGATTCACAATAATTAATGAAACTCGAAGAATAAATGTAAATGCCAAGCGAAAAGTGTGTCCAGATTTTGAAACTGTGCACAGAAGAGCAATTTAAAATATAGTTAATAACAGATTGGTACAGTTAAAATAATCGGGTGCTAGTTAATAAAAGATTGGTACAGTTAAAATAATTAAGTGCTCTGCTGCAACTGCAGTTTCCAAAAAAGAAATATTGAATTTTTATTTTTCTCGGAAATGGTACAAGATATCAAAATGAGTAAAGAAATTTGTTGTACAAGTCTTTTAACTGTTCAAACTATTTTCTTAACATTTTTTCGTATCCGTTGTTTGCAAGAAAAATGCGAAAATTCGATTTTATGACAAAAATTTCTCCTGGCCATAAAAGTTATTTCACCTGCATAAAACTCACAATATATTTTCCTAATGATAGGACAAATTTAACAAAAAATTGTCTAAAAATATTCCCACCTTAAAGAAAATTTTTTTTTTTTTTTGAAAAACAAAGCGAAAAATTCAAATATTCATAAATTATTACATTTTTTTCTCACAATTCACAAAAATACCTATAGCCTGATTTCCTCTAGAAAAACGAAATATTTGTACCTCAGAGAATCTGCGACTTCAAGTGTAGAACTTGCCTGATTTGAAATGGATTCGGCCTATTCCTAAACTTAGATTTACATTTTTTATTGAATCAAACTAAATTATATTTTGAGCTCGTCAGATGAATGGCTACTAATATTTAATAGGATGCTTTTTCTTCAACGCAATCGTGAATATGGTCATCAGAGCACACGTTACATATTTACAGCATACACCGTTTAATTATTTAATATTACAAATATAGATTATTCTTTGTTTGTCGTAAGGACGAGCGATGAGTATAACATTTTCTTCATTTAATAAAAAATATTTCAAATTGTTATTTCCTGCATTTCCTAAAGCTTCGAATAATATTTTGTAGATGAAACGGTGGATGATTTCAGGCAAAGCTTGAGTGATAAATTTGAGTCAAAGCTTCCAAGTTCAGGTGATACGTCGGACATATGCCAATAGATATTACCTAACATGAAATTTTATCACCTGGACACTATTAGTTAAAATCTTAGAATGTGTGTTGGGTGAGATTGGAATTTGCAATTTTTTAGGTATAGCTACAGGAAGGCCGGTAGATTGTTCTGAAATGAATATTTAGTTTTAAGTAGGAAGGGCCAGGGTTAAATATCAATCGTGCGTATAAAATATTTTACTGTGGGTAAAATTGATATTTTTCTTAAGAAAAAATACACGATGGGTCAAAAGTATCCGAGAAAGTATCCGAGATGAAGAAATTTCTCGAATACAAATCGTGAAATGAATTTGACATAGTGGTACTAATAATGCCTATCAAAAAAGGGCAATGCGTTTTGATGATAAAGCGGAGCCCAATCTTTATTTTGATGAACGGATTTTTACAAGGTCTTTTCCACGTCAGCCAACTATGCTGATCTGTATATTTATTATTGATTTTTTATTACTGATGGTGCTTTTGATTTTTGTGTCATGTTCCCTTTTTCAGGTTCAATTTATTACGAATATTATACGTATTAAATTGATATACAATTGTATAATTATCTGTAATCTTGACATATTTCTTAAAAACACATGCTACGGCTATTAACATTTACTCAAACTTCAGCCTTTGGACCGTTGTCTCATTCGTGTCTCTTATTCCCTGGGTTAAACAATTTTAATTAAAAATTTACTTTCATATTATTTTATTAATTACACGTGTCAACTTTTTTATATTTTCCCGGTTTACTTTTCAGAAGTGCAATATAGTGGTTGATAAGTTCATCTAGTTAAGTATATTTTAAAAATTATTTTCGAGTTTTATCAATTAATCGTTAATTATTATGTACATTAAAACCATTTAGTTTAAGTATATTTGATCATTTTTTTAAAGATATAAAAACGTTATTGTGGAATTTGTCTTCTTAAATGATATGCATTTAAAATTATAATGCTTTTCAGATCTGACGTTCTTCTTAATTTCGGTATAGTTTATTTACGCATTACAGGGATGGTGTATCGCATAACATGTGGGTAACTTAATTTCTTAATTTTATTTGTCAATTCAAGTTTTTGTGTTTATTATTTTTAACAATAAGATTTTTTCAGTCTTGGATACTGATGACTGATGACTGGTAGATGCATGATTTTTCGGTTACGAGAATTTCTTCTCTGGAAACAATAACAAAGTATGCTTACATTTTGTTTTCTTTAAATTACATACCAAATTGTTCTTTTCTGTTTTTTAAGTATTTCTTTCGCAACAATGATTGTTGCTACACGGCTTCTCATTTACTTCATTTTTATAATTATAAATATTTGATTAATACGTGTAAATAATGAAATATAAATCGTTTCAAACATTTTTTTGATTTACTTTTCGGAAGTGTTATTTTATAGTGTCTTGTAATTTAATTCAAGTTAAGTAAATGTTTGCAGTTATCACAAATTTTATAAATGCATTATTAACCATTATTTTTTCTTCCTTCGTTTTCCTTTGCCTTGTATCTATGTTTTGTATCCTTATGAATATTTGAAGATTTTTTAAAATTGAGGCCAAATAATTTTTACCTCAATTTCTCGTAAGAAATCTTTTTATTTGAATTTTTGTATAAAGAATGCTTCAAATACAGTGAACCCGAGAGATAGGGCCCCCAGAGTTTGTTCTTCCGAGAATTGATGCAGTGCAGTGGGAAATAGTGAGAGCAGCGGGGAAGGTGCTCACTCACATTTGACTGCTTACATTCGGAGTGGACTTTTGTCTAGGGAGTTAGGTCCAAGGTCAGTCCCAAAACCGGCACTCACTCCAGGGTTTACTGTATTAGCAGTTTTAGAAATGGCAACTTTATTTTCTAAAAAGTAAGATGACTTCAAAATTTCATTTGCTACGTTTTAGTCTTAGTATTTTTAGCTCCAAATTTCCATAGATTATGTATAAATCATACCAAGTAACTCAAATGAATACATTCCTAGATTGTATTATTGTAGCTGTTTTTTATATTACAATTCTTGATATTATTTATTGGTAAATTTATTTGTGCTTGTTGTTTTTAACAGTCCTATATTTATTTCAGATTGTTGTATTCTGATGAC
Source organism: Belonocnema kinseyi (assembly GCF_010883055.1). NCBI lineage: Eukaryota > Metazoa > Arthropoda > Insecta > Hymenoptera > Cynipidae > Belonocnema > Belonocnema kinseyi. The sequence goes on along the minus strand of NC_046666.1, from coordinate 61,039,047 downwards.
GGATAAACTAGGGCTACAAAACTATTCAATTTAAAAACACTTTATTGAATTTAAAATTGTGCAGACCTTTAAATTTGAAATAATGCAATCGGTATACGGTACACGAAGTGAAATTAAATTTTAAAATAAAGTAATTTTTTAATATAAACCATTTACACTCAAAAACTATTTTCTCCTTTCGAATTTTGGTACATCTCATATTATCTACAAATTATGCCTGAGAAAATAGATTAAGCATTTAGAAAGAATGTAGAATAAGAGTAGGCACAGCACTTTCGTAATTAAAATCTTTTAAATCCTTTTTATTTCTATGATATCAAGAGCCATAAAAGTAAAAAAAAACTACAGTAGGTCAGACCATAAAGATGCAAAAATACATATCCTTTTTATGCTACTCGTTCCATATTCATCTCCAATTTTAGAGTTTGCTTACAAGCTTCCAGATTCTAGAATATATTGTTCTGGTCTCTTTCTTATTCTCATAAGAAGACGAATAGCAAAAGTGAACACCCAACGACCGCCTCTAAATCACACAATTTTTGTTCCCAGTTTAAGCTACGTAAGTTTGGGAAAAATCCTCAAAATCTCGGTAGGCAACTCGCTTCTTTTCCGACATGGAAAATAAAATTATTGCGAAGCGCCTCGACGATTTTTATCCTTTTGTTGTTTTTTTCAACTTCTAGAAAAAGGAGAGGTTGTAGACGAACGTCCATCGCGATTTCCCTGCATCTTGATAAAAGGTACCAACCCTCTTGACGAGGGAGCAACCAATGAGAATCGCATGATAGTGGCGCAGAATCCGCAGAATTTACCCTCAGCGAAACAAAATTTCATTGGCTGCCTCTGGTCCAATAGAATTTGGTTCAATATTGATCTTCAGTTGAGTGAATTGTTGAAAGTTTTTTATTGGCAAAGTTGTAAAGTGTTTTACGAGCGATATAGAACGTCCGAGCGCGTTATGATGGCCGTGAGTTATTAACATTGCCAGGATATTGTTCGATACTTCCACGAATTCATAGATTGAAGTCCTCCTAGAGAAAGATTTTTCCTGTCCTGATTAAAAAACTCATAAAATGATTCATCCCATCCTGCTAGTTGCAATAGATTTTAATTCTGAGTTGGTTTGAATTTTCCGGATGGTAAAGGAAGTGGGTTCATTGATACACTTTAAAAATAGTTTAAACTTAAATTCTACAATTTCAAATTGTACATATTATATTTTAAGTACTTCCATTTGGAAACCGTATAATATTTTATATTTGAAAATTAATAACCTATTATTTTTTTAATGAATCCTATTTTTAATATAGTACAGGGTCACCGCAGTTCAGGCAAATCCTGAACTGCCATACATTCACTTTTTTCTCAAATTATTTTGTAGTCACTTTTCTAAATTCTTTAAAAAAATTGTGGATATTTTAAAAGATTTAAAAAGTTCTGAATAGATTTTATTAATTAAAGGGATTATAAAGAAGTTCAAGGATTAAAAATTTTTTTTCAGATAATATGCCAAGAATTTCGGAAGAGCCTAAAACAATTGCAAAAAGTTGTAAAGAATTTAAATTTTCTAGGATATTTAAAAAGATTCCAAAGAAATGGAATGGATTTTTATTTTCTAGGTATTCCAAAGGACTTTTATGATTTTATGAAACTTTTAAAACTTCCAGGGACTTTTAAAGGGGTTTAAAAAACTTCAAGGGATTTCAAAAGATTTAAATAGATAAACATTTTTTAGGTTATTTTAAAAGATTCCAGAAGGTATTTTCGAGAATTTCAAAAGATGCAAGGAAGTTCAAAATATTTTAAAGGATTTGCAATATTCTATAATATTTTAAAATATCACGAGAAATTTGTGATAGATTTGAATCATAATAAATTCACTACAAATTTTTAAGATTTTAGGGAATTTTTCACACTTTCAAGATATTTGAAAGAGATTTGAATAAGATAAAGGAATTTTAAGAGATTTTAAAGTCTTTGAACTTTTATAGAGTATTGAAAAAATTCCAGATACTTTCAAAAACTTAAAAAATTTCGAGGGATTTCAAACATTTTTTAGGATATTTTAACAGATTCCAAGTCTTTTTCAAGAACTTTCAAAAACTTTCATGGAATTTCGAAATATTGCAAAGGATTTGAAATGGTTTATGGTATTTTATAGCATCCGAAGGAGTTTGTAATAAACTTTAATAATTTAAAAGGGATTCCCCAGGATTTATAATATTTTAAGATACGATTAAAAATTCAAAGGAATTTTCAAGAGCCTTAAAAATTCAAAGGAATTTTCAAGAGCCTTACAAATTTGCAAAGGATTTTAATAGATATCGATGGATTTAAAATATTTTATAGCTTTTAAAAAATTCCAATCAATTTTTAATAGATTTCAATATTGTTAAGGCACACCAAAGGATTTTTTAGATTTTAGGGTATCTTTAAAACCTCCCATGAAATTTAAAGATCTTTGAAAAGATTCGATGGATTTCAATAGATTTCAAAGGCACTGCTATTTTTCAGGGTGTTGAAAAAGTGTCCAGAAATTTTCAGAAACTTAAAAAATTTCAAAAGATTTGAAAGATTTTAGATATTTAAAAAAATCAAGAAATTGTCAAGAGCTTTAAAAATTGTAAGGGATTTCAAAAAATTTCAAAAGATCAAAATTTGTTTAGGGGAATTTAAAAGATTCTAAGGCATTTTCCAGAACATTAGAAAATTTAAGGAATTTCAGGATATTTAAAGAAATTTCAAAGATTTTAAGATATTTTCAAAAATTTCAAAGGTTTTTCAAGAGTTCCAAAAAATGGCAAGGGATTTGAAAAGATTTTAAAACAGTGTATATATTTTAAGTGATTCTAAAATATTCCAAATTTGTTTAAAGAGCTTTAAAAGCTTTTCAAAGGATTTCTTCGAAAGATTTTAAGGGATTTAAAATATTTAAGCATATTTGAAAGATTTCGAGGAATTTTTTATAAATTTCAAATTTTGCTTTAAAGGATTTTAAAGGATTGCATTTTTTAGGAATTTTTAAAAGATTCTAAGGCATTTTCAAGAGCTTATAAGTTTCCAAAGAATTTCAAAATATTTTAGCGGATTTTAAATATTTTACGGTATTTTAAAAAAATCCAATGAATTTTTAATAGATATTTTTTAAATCTTAAGGGTTTTTAACAGCTTTATAAAGTTTTAAATGATTTCGAAAGACTTCAACATTTAAAACATTTTAGAATATTCAAAAAGATTCCTATGATTTTTTAAGAGCTCCAAAATATTTCAAGGCATTCGAAAAGTTTTTAAAGGAATTAAATTTTAAGGGTAGTTTTAAAGATTCCAAGGCATTTTTAATAGCTTTCAATAATTTCAAGGAATTCCAAAAGGCGTTTAAAGATTTCAGGGCATTTTTAAAACTTCTAAGACATTTTAAAGAGCTTCAAAAAGTTTCAAGGAAATTCAAAAGATTTCAAATGATTTGAATTTTTTGGGTAATAAAAAACATTATGGGGAAATTTTAAGACCTTTAAAAAATGTCAACAATTTTTTTAAGGATTTTAAATATTTTAGAGTATTTTGAAAGATCCAAGGAATTTTCAATTGATTTAAATACTTTAATTAGATTTTAATGGATCAAAAATATTTTCGGGTATTTTGGAAGATTAAAAGGCCAATTTTGAAGGGGTTATTTTCAACGATTTTACAATTACATAATGCTGTTTAGAATTTCATAAAGTATTGGAGGACATAAAACGATTTTATAGAACCTCTTGAGTAAAAATGCTTCGACTTGAGTTCGACTTGGTTATGTCTTGAGTTCGTCGCCAAGACATCGATGTCTGGCTGCGTCTCAAAACTGAGTCGAGACATAGGCCTTTGTCTTACTTTTATGGCTACGATAGGTAAAACGGCGTTTACTTGTCTCAAGTCAAGCCTTGTCTTAGCTAAGACGACGTTTACTTGATTCAATACGAGCCTTGTCTTCGCAGAGATTATCAAACATTCTTTGGCTCATAAATGAGATTAAAATTGATGAATGAAAAATTTCTTATTATTGAATTAGTTATTTTAAATTTAAAAATTCAGAGTCGGTGGGTCTGAACGAGTATAACCCTTAAAAATTTTCTTAAAAAAAAAAAATAAAAATTGTAACTTACTGGAAGGATCTCCTGCAATCTCCTACAAGATTGTTCAAACAATTAACAAAGATTAGCTTTTATGACTGTTAGAAATAATCTTTTTGTTGAGGCAGGTATACGCATGAAGTTATAAGCCTCACGTGTTGGAGTCATAAAAATACGACTCAAGAGATTAATTTATGCCTTCAAGGCATAAAAACTTGTCTCCAAGATATAAATTGAAGTCTGGCTCCGTCTAAAAACTGAGACATGCTCAAGTCGAACTTTTCGACTTCAGCATGTCTTGATTGGGGGAAATTCAAGTCGAACTCAAGTGGAAGCTTTTTTATTCAGGCTATAAGGTTCTGAGATATTTTAACAGATTCGAAGGGACTTTATCAGAATTTCGAAGAATTCAATGATTTTAAGGGAGTTATAAGTTTTCAAGGTATTTTAATAAATTTTGCAACATTCCAGGAAATATCAGATTTCATAGAATTTCACGGTTTTTCGTAATATTTTAATAGATTTCAACAAATTCACTCAGAAGAAGTGAGGTATTTCGTTCTGTTTCCGATATTTAGACATTTAAAAACATTTTTGTAATTCATTTAAATTCATTGGGAATTTATCCTGAATTCTTATTAATTTACCCTATATTCTTTTGAATTATTTTCACCTGTTTGGAATTCTTTTGAAGCCTTTAAATTGACCTGAATCCTTTTAAATTCACTCAATTATTCTACTCCATTTGCATAATTGAATTCTGAGAAATTACATTAAATTCTTTGGAAATGTCTTGAAATTTTCTAAATTACTTCAAATTTACTGATTTTAGTGAATTTTTCAATATTTTTTATTGTTTTCAAGTAACTTGATTGTTTTTTAAATCAACTTTGAATATATATTTTGTTACACTAAAGCTAAAAAACCTAGGCATCCAATATTTTGTGTGTGAATATTATGAAGAGATTAAAAAATAAAATGTTTGAAATTAAAGTTTCACAATATTATCATGATTTATAACATTTTGAGTTACATTGTGGAAATCTTGAATAATTGCAATTATTAATTACTCAGAAATCGATTTCGATGCAAAGCAGGAAAACAATTTGAAATACAATTATAAAAATACATTCTTAAATTCCCGACATTTTATATTTTCTTATTAGAGTAAAGGGTGAATTCTTGTGATACAATCAAAATAGTTTTGCTTTGAGTGAAGCTCCCTTATATATTAATGCTTTTATAACTAAATGGACCTTGATTGTCGTACACCCAAGGGGGTGGTATATCTTTTAAAATAACAGTTTACAGAGAAATTAGCAGCACTTCACTGTGCAAACAGGGTTTCAAGTGGGGGAACTTATACCCAGTTTCAAGGGCTCCTTTTTTAGGGAGTGAAGCAAAAAATAGATATGGGAAAAGATAACAATTTAGGGTGATGTCATCGAAAGCATCTGCAGAATTAGAGTTTCTCAGGTGCAAAAATAGGTTTTATTTTCTTTTTTTTTACAATGCCCTCAAATAAGCGAAAAAAATTAAAAACTTTAAATGAATTTCTGTTAATGAATATTATACGATGTATTACATTACTTATATATTTTAATCGTTTATTTGTAGGATTCCAAGATTTTTAAAATATGGTTTAATTTTTAAATATTAGCCAGTGTTAAATGCTTCACACTGGCGCATTTGAGGACTTTTAAGTGTAACTGTATAATTGGAAAAAATTGTATATTTGTATGATATTTGAAAATGGCCAGTTGAATATAAGAACTCACTCATTCATGGCTGTAATCTCTGAAACATTCTTTCCTGGTCGAGTCGAAACATCCGGCAGTCCGTATGTTTATGTATGTTCATATTACTTCATAATACGGTCCCGTCTGAAAGTACGGACTAGTCAAGGGGAAGGGGAAGCTTGAAATGTGGGTGGGGTGTGACTCGCGTTTAGGCATATAGAGTCGATACCTTCTTTCCTGTCTCATCTCTCTGCAAAATTTTATTTGGACGGAAAGTAAGTAGATCTTTCAGTAAATATATACATTTTTTATATAAGATCTAACATTATAACTTACCCAGGAAACAAGAAACGATTGATTATTTTACGATTCACCAAAAAATATTTCGTTACCAATTAAAAAACGACTGTTAATTGTAATAATACTATTCACAAAAGAAAATTACAGACCAGAAAAAAGAAAAACTTTATTTTTAAAATTTAATCACTATAATATCGAATAGTTATCGTAGCATAGTATTGTAAAACGCAATACTCTGCATTTTTCTTTCAATGCGAAAGAGAGAGACTGCGGCTGCGCATACGCCATGCGCAAACCAAAAGCTCGTCCATGTTTACATTTTATTATAATCGCAAATCTTTAATTCAGCGATTTGTATAATTTATTATGATTTATTGAAAAATTTGATAGTTATATAAAATTCTATTTCATTAACATATATTTACATTTGATTACAATTTAAATATTATAATAATTAAAATATTTAAATTAATTTGATATTTCATTTTCAATTCATATTTAAAAAATAGGTTTCTTATGATAGACATTATTGAATCTTAAAAATCCAATTCATTTACGTCCCTAACTTATCTGCATTTTCCTATTCAAACTTACTTGCAGCCACTTCCCATTCACTACAATTAAATAATGAAGAGCGGAATCTGCATTATACAATTCATCGGACTACATCAAACATCAATTGTATGATGCAGATTCGTTTCTGTAAAAGGGAACCTGCACTTCTCCATTCAGTTTGGCATCCTTCTAACTCCATTTCATTGAGAACTTGAAACGATTCATGTGTTTCTTCTGTCAATCGTAAATCACGAATTGAACTTAATTTAGTTTTTTTAGGTTATGTTCTCCTATTCAGAATGTCTTAAAACTATAGAACGAGTATATCTCCGAATGCGGCTTGGCAGAATTAATTAAGTCCAAAATAGCTGACCAATTCAAAGAGTCCCAAAACAATTGAAATGCAACTTTGTTAATCTGGAATTTTAATATACAAATTTCAAAGCGCTCCAGTTCAATCAAGCTGATATAAACTCGGAAATAAATGATTATTGTAGCAGTAATTATACATTTAAATCAAAATAGTACCTGCTTTTGGATGAACGCGAAAGTGTGTAATTTTGATTCAATAGAATTTTGTTCTCAGTGTAACAGTTTCATTTCACAATTCATTTTCGCATTTAAAATAATGTTACGAACTGTTTAGATATTTTTCTTTAAATTTGCAATAATTACGTGAATTGTTCAAGCTGGTTTTTAAATGAATTTAAACAAAACGATGAGGGTTAGAAATATTCGTTAAGAAAAAAAAGCATAGCTCAGTCAAAACGTCGTAAATCATTCATATATATGGAAATTACAGTCACATGTATACTAAAGCAATTAAAAAATTTCTTAGCCTTTTTACGTACTCCAAGTGCGAAGTCACATTCGGCCCAACATTGGCCTATAGTCGGCCAACATATTGCCGAAGCTCGGCTGCCATTATTGCGCCAATGACGGAATGATAATTATGGCCTGCACTTGGCTGCCATTGTCGGCCTAATACTGTGTACCAATACCAGACCAACCTGGATGCCGGAGTTAATTTAAAAACTGATAAAAAATAATTTAATTTTTCTTAGAACGCATCTGCTTTATCCATTCATCATTATCCGACTGCATATCGTTTGAATATTATTAATAATTTCAAGAATTGAAATTTCATTTAAACATTTCGGTTAATTTTAACGATTACTGCTATAGTCTAAGGATATAACAAAAATGTATTTAAAAAATAAATATTAATTGATTGCGAGTACTTTAAATATAAATATTAATGGGCCTGTTTAGATTAAATACATATATTACATTTCGAACATTATACTACAAATAAATATTCTGACGCTACGGGGTAACGAACCTACATGTATATACCTAAATCTATCACCTAGCAGTCGGGAGTGCTAATTTTTTTTAAACAATGTTTATTGAAATCAATTTACATAATATATTTATATACATTTATAGCGCTGTAAAAAAATTTGTAAGAAAAAGCGCTTGATTTATATCGCTTAAAGAGTGTATGTTCTAATCGGCCTACTTTAGACGCTCACAGAATCGTCATGGGAAAATAAAAAGAATTAGAATTATGCTTCTTACATATCTATTATTACATACTAAAGTTTACTATCTATATTGATCTTGATTGATAACTAGAAAAATTTAAAGAGAAATAGAAAATAAAAACTAGTTTAACATTTGTATGCGCAGTAATTATTTATGCTAGCCACCAATACCGCTTTGTAGTGTGCCTGTGTTTGTCCTTATTATCCCTTAGGGGTATGTTAGTTGAGTATCTACGTGGAATATTAAAATTCTCATACATTTCATTTGCCTTGTGTAATATTCTTTTATCAAACTTATGCCTATGTATATGATAAATAGCGGGTATGTTATTGAAATTTTGAAGATAACCTTCGCTATTCAAGTGTGTGAATGATTCTGGAAGTATATAAACTGTCAATCTCGCTTTTTCATGATAACCCGGATTAGGATAATATGGCCCCGAAATTAGTGGTTTTTCAGTGTTACATGCTGCACTAGCGATGTAGTTCCTGGTTAATTTCAGTATAAACTTGTCTGCACATGGATAATTAGCGCGGTCGTATAATTTTTGATTGGAGTAGTGTCGTCGATAATTGTGCTAACCAATGCGCTAAACCGACAAGTGGAAATTCTGTGAAAAAGCCATCCTCATTTGTTACAGTTCAGAAATGTTAAAGAACCAAATTTTAAGCTCTCTTTTTCTAATTATTTATTATGCGGCGTTATGTAAATGTGAAATACACGAACTGTTAACAGGACTATCAATACAATAATTTTTAAATAAATAATTTAAATCGATTACAATTTTCCTTCGCATAATATTTCGTTTTTTCCTTTGTAGATTATTTTTAAACTTTTTGCAATTACAGGAAATGTAATTTTTCATAAACATTTACAATTTCTAATGATAGAACTGAAAGAATTTTATCGTGAATTTTGACAATTTTTCAATAAACATCTTCTTATCTTTCGTGTAAGATTTTCTTTTTAGTTGCTAAAAGTAAGATTTGGCGAAATAAAGTGCCGATGCTGGACCAAGCGCTGCGTGGAGGATCTGCAAATATAAATAGCCAATATATGCTGCCAGAACTGGCTCAACATTGGGCCGATTTAAATAAAACATGACTTGTCGTAGTAAAAGTAACATTTGGCTCAGTAAGGTGCCGTCACTGGACCAGGCTTTGGTTGATCCTCGTGAAACATGGTTTTCCGTACTAAAAGTGAAACTTGGCGCAATAAAGTGCCGATATTAAGTCAAACATCGGTGGAGGATCGGCAAATATAATGTGCCTGAAGTTTCGAACGTTCAAGTGAACGAAATATTTTTACCGATTTCTATTTTACCCATAAATATTATTCCAACTGCAATTTAAAACATGCATGATAATTTTGTTTCAATAATAAATTATTTTCAACATAAATTTGAAAAAAATGTACGCACTTTTTCTGGTTTTCAAAGTTAGCAGTAAAAAATTTCGTTCATTTGAACGTTCAGAACTTTTGGCACATGCAAATATAAATAGCCAATATAGGCTGCCAGAACTGGCTCAACATTGGGCCGATTTAAATAAAACATGATTTGTCGTAGTAAAAGTGACATTTGGCTCAGTAAGGTGCCGTTACTGGACCAGGCTTTGGTTGATCCTCGTGAAACATGGTTTCCCGTACTAAAAGTGATACTTGGCGCAATAAAGTGCCGATATTAAGTCAAACATCGGCGGAGGATCGGCAAATATAAATAGCCAATATAAGCTGTCAGCACTGGCTCAACACAGGGCCGATTAAAATGCCGATATTGGGCCAATATCTTTAGCCGACCTTTGGCTGCCTAAATTGGACCAACACTGGGCCGCGTATTCATCTCCAGCAATTCGCACTTGGGACTATTTCTGATCGAAGTGTCGCCGTATTAGTCAAATATTTTCCATAAACTTGGATATTCGTTCCGCATTTTCGGGATGATTAGTCCATCATTTTGAGACCAGACCTGGTGGAAATACACCACTGGCGCAGTACTGGCTGAGTGCAGATTTCCCGTGTCCCAGTAGTAAATATGTACTGGGCCGGTACTAGCTGGCAATTTTCCGCAGTACTGGTGTGCGGCACTGCACACAAGTACTAGTTCTGCACTGGCAAACCGCTGTGAGAGTTAAAAAATGAATAATATATACAGTAATGCAACGACAATGCTTGAAATGCGATTATGGAAATAAGAGATTTTTGATTAGCTGTAACCTCCAGAATTATATTGAAGCTCTCAAAGGAAAGTGATTATTCTTTTATCAGTGCGCGTATAACCTCAAAAAATCTTTGTTTACAACTTTTCTACGATACGCCCGATTTTACATATTAATATGTATTGATTATAACTGTTTTCAATTTAAGATTTTTAATAATTACGTCATGTATGTATCTAATCTTCTTCTATATATATTATTATTATTATTATTATTATTATTATTATTATTATTATTATTATATAAAAATGAATGTTTGTATGTCCTTTATAGAATTGTAAACTATGCATTTGATCATGTGATGATCTTTAGAAAAAGTTGTTGTGCATGAGCCCACGAAGGTTTCTGAGTTGGTACGACCAATTTTTAACTAAAAAGCAGCAATAAAAAGTATACTTACTCCGCGGTGGCGAAGCCGATGCCACAGGGCGCAGCTAGTACATAATAAAGATTTAAGTATTTATATATATGGTTGATATATTTTTGCCACATTATACCTAAAGATATATCGGCCTATGAGCTAGAAAAAATTATAGGCACTTCAGCCAGAAAACGCAGCTAGATAGGCTGTCAAGTTTAGCTTTATTTTTCACCTAGAATATCTAGCTAAACCTGGTTAGGTGTGACACCTATACTTGTTTAGCAATAGAAATATAGACATTACAGCTACGTTTTCTAGATACTGCACCTATATTTTTCCTGCAAGTAAATGTTTAATACAGGTAACTATTTAGGAAGACGGAATCCGGCGATACTTTCTAGCTGGGATAGCAAGAATTCTAGGAAATATACCTACAATTTTTTTTCAGTGAATATTGCCGCATGGTGGACATTGTCTAATTTGCGGAAAGCTTGCCTAAACCTTGCAATGAAAGCTTCCGGGCCTTCCATCGCACGGTTTAGGCAAGCTTGCCGCAAACTCTTATGCTATCTGGGTACCCAATATCTCAAATTGGGCATACTCCTCATATCAGATCACTTCATTGCAACAGGAATGCCTTCTACTTATCGGGCAGTAACATCATAAACCTGAAAGAAAACTTATCTTCTCTAATTTTTTATATAATAATAATAATATGGATATATGAGGGATTAAAATTGACATATTTTAAATTTTCTTATTTGAAGCAGGGCTATCTGCCACGAATTACGACACACGAATTGCAATTTTATTTTTATAATGCCAGATTGTAATTTCACTTTGTACACTTCTGTTGAAAAATTATAGTAAAATCCCTTGGCTCCTCTTCTAAAATCGCTGAAATCCGTTTACACCTTATCATGCAAGCTACCAGACCTTGCATCGCAAGGTTTAGGCAAGCTTGCCGCTAACTCTTGTGCTATCTAGGATATAACTGTTTCTAAGTGTGTTATGAAGATATCCTGCGAATGCCAGATAAACAAATTCTCCTTTGAAGTTATTAATAAGCAAAGTTTGATATTTACATTCCCGATAGGATAAAACCTATGTGTTTATTACAGAAAATAAAAATTGCTTTTTTTAAAGAATACCCAAGTATGTTTAGAAAAAATACTTTTTCAGTTTATATGAAGGATAATCATTTTAAAATTTGTATTTAATACTTTTTATATTTTTTTCCATTAAGTTAATATCATCATTTGTAATATAGTTCTTGAAAGACTTGTATTCATCGTTATTAAGTTTAACGCTAAACCGGTTCAATCAGTGTATGGTCCCGAATATTTATTAAATATATTTTTTTGTCACAATACAAAAAAAAACTAGCAATAAAAAAGTTCGCGCAGTACTCGATAAATCTGAATTAGTTCAATTTAACTAATTAGCAGTCAAATTTGACTAATTATAGAAGTATGAACTCAGTAACTGATAATTGGTAAAAAATAACTAATTGAATTGGGCACTTATCGCAGCGAAGAAAAGAATTATTAATTAAATAACAAAGGTACAAACTAGAGACCCTTTTTTCAAATCAAAAATCCCCTAGTTTCCCTAAAATTAAGCTGTTGAACCACTTTAATCTCTGTAGCAATATAAAAAAATAAAGCGAGTTTCTCATGTATATTCATTATAAACTTACTATTTCTCCGTTTAAATCTAAAAGTCCGGGGCACACTTCTCGTGAATTTCCGTGATAGCTAGTGTCTTCTTTGAAATCCACTCTCTCGGTTATTCTTGAAATTCTGTTTGAGTAACAAAATAATCTTCCCTTTTTTTGCGTTAACGACTTGACACTGGATATGTTGAGAATATTCACTAATGAATTGGTAGTTCTCAGAAATAAACAATAAAAATTAGTCATCTTTTTGACTAATTAAATTGGCAAGGTACTAAAAGTGGCCCGTTGATTTAGCGAGTACGTATAGACTTTCGTTTCAGTACCTGCTCTATACGTCACCTTCGAATATTTTTCATATTTATTTTCGATTCGAAAAGATCCAAGTACATAGGTTTTTGAGATTTCTTGCCTTAGTCATTCGACATTCTCCATGTCTTGGATTTTTTCTGACTTCTTGGTAAAATGATAAAACTTAGCGCTTCTATGTAGTCCAATGTAGAGTAGTAGCACCGATTCTTGGCACGCCCAATCATTGGCATGCCAAACACCTAAGTCAATTTACAGTCAAACTCTTCTATAGCGCTGATTCTGGGGCTGACGGTGGATCGGAACAAACTCATTATAGCCCACTCCCACTCAGACCCAACGCACCCCGTGAACCTCCTGTTTCACCTACCTGTGGCGCGGCGTCAATTCTCGGAAGGGCTATAGAAGGGAGGGCTATTGAAGGGGCTCACTATATTTTATTATTGATAAATATTTTATTGTACTATATAATAAATATATGCATTATATGTAAAAATGATAGTATAATTAAATTAAGGCAAAAGCGCTTAAAAAATGTATTATCTAAGAAATTGTAAAAGGTTGCCGAAGGGGGGGGGGGTGAAAATAATTGGTGCTTTAACCCTATATGACACTTCATGCTGCAACTTATGCAAAGTTTCGTAAAGTTTACTAGACAGACGTTTTTGATCCATAATTACCCCGGTTAGCGGTACCTTTCACGATGCAGCTTGACATCTCTACGAACTTTCCATTTTCCAGATGATATTAATTTTCATAATTTTTATATTTGTTTTTGAAAATCCTCTACATATGAGGCAATAGGAGGCCATTGCACGACAAATAAAAGATTACATCCAAATATCCATAATCGTCATCTTACTATTTTCATAGGTAATAATTGCGTTAGATAAAATCGTAAGTAATTGTTGGCATCGTTTTTTCAGATCAAATTCATTTGAGAAGTAAGAGAAAAAAATTTTGTACAATCAACATGGCTACAGTCCTAAATCTATTGGATCTGACGAACGACATCTCTGAGAATGCTCACCGAAATGCTGAAAATAAGAAGAAAATTAAGACGTCTGTGAATTCATTAATTCTCATAAATACTAATACGCTTAAATCAGGTGCGGATATTACTTTTGAAATTATCGTAAACATGGATCCAAAAATTGTGTGCAGTTTTTACGTATCTGTTCGTCAGACATGTTACGTTAGTATTACCGTCACATTTAAGCCAAATGTGCCAGATACTTTTAAATATGAATTAAGTTTATATCACATAAACTCAACAATGACACTTAACTTCCTAGAAGTTTTACACCTAGAGAATATTACGGAAAAATCAACTTTTAATTGTATGCAGCCGCTACAAATATTCACTAGTACTTGGTATGGCAACTCAAATCGAATAGATTTGTTCTCAGAAAACCTGATTAACATGCATTTGTGCGTATATTGTCGGATTACAAGAAAAGATATTATAATACCCTTAGAAGTGGAAATCCCCCCGAGTGAAATGGGTCAACAGTTTTACTCACTCTACGAAAACAAAACGCTTACCGATTTCAAGATTATTTCTAGAGATAATCAAGTATTCCTTGCACATAAAGTTGTACTTGCGGCTAGATCGCCCGTTTTTAATGAATTCCAAGAATCTCAGAAAAACGAAGTCGAAATAAATGACTTTCGGTCAGATATTGTAGAACTAATGCTGCGTCACATTTACACCGACAGCATCGAGAATTTAAACGAAGAAAATGTAGAAGCGGTGCTTGCGATAGCAGATAAATACGGTTTAAAGAATCTGAAATTACTTTGTATGCAACAAATAAGTAAATGTGTAAATAATATTGCTAAAGCACTAGATTCTTTTTCAATTGCTGAAAATTATAATGTTACAGAATTTAAAGAAATGGCCGTAGAATTTATAAAAAATAACCGACTTAATCTTTAAGGCTGTAACTTCTGGGGAAATAAGCATATGTTAACCTTTTTACATTTTTTGTATACATATAAATTATAAAGGATACCTTTTCACAATAATAAAACATATACCTCAAGTTAATTTTGTTGAATTTTTTTTCAACACACCTTACGATAATCTCATAGATATTTTGCTATTGTTGTGCTTCATCATTTAAAGCCTACTGATGTGTAGCAGATTTTCTATCGATCGTTAGCTGAATTAATATTTTTGAAATAACTTTTAATTATATTTTAGAAATGGTTTTGAAAGCGAAATTCAGTAAAAAGTCTGTTTTGTTAGCTGGACTAAAAATTAAAAATGGAATTATACAAAAATGGCATTTTGAAAAAATATACGTATTTTTATTTGCCACTGTTGCAAATACTTTATAATGTACAAGTGTATGACGCAGATGTGAATCACCGCTACATAATTTCAAGAGGGAATGGCTTAGTAAATTTATTATGAAGGCATATTAATTTTTAAATGAAGTTTAATGTTGAGAAACCTTCGAGCAAATTAGATTGAAGCCACTTTTGTTGCTAGCAAATAACTTAAATTGAAAAATTTTGTTTACATTTTTCCGTGAATTGTTTATTTCAGCAAAGAGTTAGCTTAAATATATACCACATGACTTTAACATGATAAAATAAGTTTTTAAATGAGCCCTCGTCAAACATCCTACGACCAATAGCTTATTAAATACGAATTTGTTAATTAAGGGTGCACCGTCGCTGAGCATGAAATGCATGTAATGAATTTTCATTGTTATAGAAAATATATACAATATCCAATTTTTCTTTACATATCCATCAAGTGGAATGTCTGCTAAGTATGAGAAGATTTTTTTTCTATTAAAAACTAAAAATTAGCAGGGTGGGGGATTAGTCGACTTTTTTGCTTAAACCTTAATGTTTTTAGAGATTAGACTTTTAGCACTTCTATTGAGTTCTTTTTTGACGAATATGTTAAGCGACTAAGAGATGTTTCTTTTTTAAGAAAAAGTGTTTGTTGGATTTAAAAAAAATTTAATTTGTAGGAACAAATTGTTATAAACAATCATTTATTTCATACTTACACTTGTACGAAAAATCTGAAATAATAGAGATTAACCGATGGCCAACAAGGATTTATATTTTTTTAACCAATTTTCTACCCGAAATAGTTTATATATTTATATATTATTATTATATAATATTTTATATATTTATTGTCACTAAAATTGCTTAAAATTCAAATTTTTTCATATAATTTGAATATACTAGTGGGAACATACAGATTTAATTTTAATCTCCCATTTCTAAACGAAAGAAAATGAAATGTCTAGATTATACTCAAAACTGTTACATGTACATGTACCGTGTCGTATAGGGAATTTCCCATCTCATGGCATAGTCAACATTGATATGTGTCGATTCCTGTTTGAAACCAATCGAAACAGTTTTTGAAATTAAGAAAAAATATTGTAGACTGCGTATATCTGCAATACTTTTGACCGGAAAGATAAAAACTCTCGAACAAAGTCCGATCCCCTAAAAGCTGAAAAAACGTGTAGTGTTAACATTTATAAAAATTAAGAATTCTGTTTTTGCAACATTTGCATGAAGGTACGTCATTTATCAATTTTATGAAGTACAAAAATAATATCTACATAAATCCGATAATTTTCAACTATTTTTCATGATAAGGAACTTATTTTGACATTCTTACTTACTCGCATTGTGACAGGAAAATGAGGTTATGTCACATTCCCAGTCAATGGCAATATTATCGCTCAACGTATCACTTGTTGCACTATATATATTCAAGCGAGGAAAGCCATATTATAAAAACATTGTTATACAAAAATTGGTTTAAAGAAATTAATAAAATTGAAGAAATATTCAATAAACAAATGCGAAAATGTAAAAAATAAGTAAAATTTTTTATATTTAGTGTTATTATTTAAAAAAGTCGTTTTTCGCTAGACTTGGTTGGCATTAAATTAATAGTGAAAGTTTTGTAACTCACTATGAATTTTATTCCAACCAAGTAATTGAGACTTTTAAGAATTACAATAATATTATTGATGATGTAGTTTTAAATAGAAAACATTATTTTTAATGAAAAGATTTTCTAACTTACAAAAAAAATGTATTTTAACAATTTCTTTTCAATTGCATTTTTTCTTACTACCGTAATTAAAGTATTACGGAATATATTGCGGACATCTATAGTTAGTAAATTCCGCTTGTTTGTTTATAAAATGTACCAAGAATATATAATGACAAATTTTTATTACTAAGCTTTACTGGTAACATCACGTAACAATAATTAAGATAAAAAATATTTCTTTTTGCTTTTAAAAATCCACACTGGGCATTTGTTTATATAATTTGTTGAGAAAATTAACAAATAATTAATTTAAAAAAGGTTTAAAAATAATATTCTCCCGACGAAAAGGTGATTTAGCCCACACAAAACTTACAAGAATAAAAAGTTATGGAGGTTTAAAAAAAAGTTAGGGTTTTTTTTGAAAAACAAAGCACAATAGAATTTAATGAATTGTAGAAAAATTATTTCTTCTGTCTTACGGCCACGGCAAAATAAAAACAAATTAGAGCTATCAATTCGTCAATAACATCGTCGAAGTTTTAATTTTTGTTTTAAAAATAAATGAAGTTGAATTGATAGCTCTAATTTGCTTTTATTTTGCCGTGGCCGTAAGACAGAAGAAATAATTTTTCTACAACTCATTATTGCATTGTCGATCGAAAAATGGTTTGATTTGGTGTTTCCAAATCTTTACATCAATAGAATTTAAATAAACATAACTTCGTAGAAAACTTTATTTTCAACAATCGAAAAAGATTTATGGCTTACTTTCTTATAGAAAACAACATATTTCATACATGCCTGAATTAAATTAGATTCGGCCTGTATTTAAAAAAAGTGCACCCTTTTGAGCGAGAAGTTAAATCAAAATTGTGTTTTAATTTTTCCGATCCTCTTTTTAACATTCTTTTTACATTTGAATTGCATTAAAAAATTTTTTTAATTATATACCCCCCTACTACTCTGATAGTCCGTAAATGGATTGACACTTTGAAATTTGTGTTACTTTTTTTGAAATTTTCATACCTTTGATTTAAATTAGTATACATTTAATTTTTTTCTTTCTGAAATATGTTGTAATAACATGTAATTTTATATTAAAAAATACCAAAAAGGAAACAAATGGGATTTAAAAAAATGGCTATGTTAAAAATAAATTATTTTTAATTTTTGTAATTTGTTTGTTAGACTAAAAGCTGTGTGATCTTTACATTTTTGTAAGTTTTATAGTGAAATAGTGAGCGGTTTATACGGAAAAATTTTTTGCATGAAATGCGAAAAAAAAATGTTCACTATTTTTGAAAACTCAAAAAACAAAATGGCGTTTTTAAAAATATATTTTAATTTTTTAAAGTTGTTTGTTAGACCAAAATCTGAATGTATTTTTCAAGTTTCGTATAAGTTTTTAAGTCAAATAGGTAGTGGTACAAAAGAAATAAAAATTCGCATCAAATATGAATTTTTTTCTTGTAAACGACTGGTTGTTTCACAGTGAAACTTACAGAACTTGGAAAACACATTCAGAGCTTGGTGTGAAAACCTTCTAAAAAAATTGTATGTGTTTTTTTTAAAGCGCCATTTTGTAGTATTTTTCGAAAAAAGTGAAAAAATTCACTTTCGGGCATTTTTTGCATATGGAAATATATTTTATGTCGATTTGAGTTTTTTTTCTTGTATAAATATTAAGTAATGCAATTTTATTAATTATATTTTAACTAGGGCTCCAAAGCCCAGTTCTCAGTTCCATTCCAAATTTCAAATTAATAAAATTGCACCATTTAAACAAATTAAAAACTCAAATGGACCAGAAAGACAATAATAAATCTTAGTTCATCATTACTTTGTTAACTAATGGTCACAGTTAAGCTAATAACAAAAATTTGCTTACAGAAGTCGTTATTGAAAATCAGTTTGATGTACTCATTGTCAGTACTGTTAATAAAACTTAAGTTTAAAAACATAGTTGAAGACAATTCCATCCAGTTTTGGTCAGCCTTAAAATCTTTCATTACTTTGTAATATTGTTTTATCTACATTATTAACATTTTTTTCAAGGTTAATAGTTCATTGGATTTTTTGGAAGCTTTGTTGAAAATACAAAGGATTGCATTTAAGAATGGCACAGCTCTTTGACGTTACCCAGTTTATCAAAGATTCTTATCAACTTCCAGGAATTGATCGTCCATACACTGTCCCACTCGCTGTCCCAGGAGTGGACAAAACAGTCCATTCATTAATTATTGTAAATAATGAATGTCTTCAACAATATAAGGAATTCAGTGTTAACATTGACGTACAGAAAATTCCCGAAATTAAATGTAAGTTTCATGGTTATGTTATTAATAATTTACTCGAAGAAAGAATTGATTTAAATTTTATAACAAATGGGGCGAACGCTTTAAAATATGATGTTACTGTTTATTGTATAAACAGTGAGTTAAAATTCAATTTCTTTGAGACTTTACACGTGAAAGATATCACTCTAAATTCTTTTTATTTTTTTACACGCAAGATCAAAGCTATAGGGCAGAACTTGATTAATGGGCGTTTATTCCTGTATTGTCAGATTACAAGAAAAGATATTTTAATGCCCTTACAACTCGAAATTCCCAAAAGTGAAATGTCTAAACAGTTTTCAACGCTCTACGAAAACAAATTGTTGACCGATTTTACTATTATTTGTCACGATCAGGAATTTCTTGCGCACAAAGTGGTACTCGCGGCTAGATCACCTGTGTTTCAGTCTATGTTTGAACATGAAATGAAAGAATCTCTGGAAAATCAAGTCGAAATAACTGATTTCAAGCCCGAAATTGTTGAGAAAATGTTGCGTTACATTTACACGGATAATATTGAAGACTTAAATGAAGCAGACGCACAAAAGTTACTTGCAATAGCGAATAAATATGCTTTGAAAAGACTGAAAATTATTTGTATGAAAGAAATAAGTAAATCTGTAAATAACGTCTCTGAAGCTTTGGAAGCTTTTTCAATCGCTGATCAATATAATGTAGAAGAG
The DNA here is from genome assembly GCF_010883055.1 of Belonocnema kinseyi. Taxonomy (NCBI): domain Eukaryota; kingdom Metazoa; phylum Arthropoda; class Insecta; order Hymenoptera; family Cynipidae; genus Belonocnema; species Belonocnema kinseyi. The sequence goes on along the minus strand of NC_046666.1, from coordinate 61,019,171 downwards.
TTTGAAGAAAGGGTGGTACAGTTTATGAAAGATAACCGACATAATCTATAAGACAGGAAAGATAACAGCTCGAAAGATTTATATATTTAACTTTATTATTTTTATACAAACTATTTTTATATGTATCTCTATAATCATTCATATGTACAACGCTTTAATTCTGAAGATATGTTTCTGTAAATACAATTTCTTTTAAGGATTCAAAATGTTTTATTTCAACCATAATTCTATTTAATATAATTTATAATTTTATCAAAAGCAACTCTAGTGAGAAAAGGGCCCCGAATGTTCTCTGAAAGGCAAAAAAAACTTGGAAAATTTTAAGAAATATATTTCGGAAATTATTTCTAAGATAATTTTATGCATGTTCGAAAATTTCCATATTGCGTGAGAAAATGGCATATATTTTCCATTAAAATGTAAAAGGAAAGGGCATCTTGTGTAAATTGAGTTTAGTAAAGTTACACACCTTCGGAAATTATAAAAAATTTATTTTAATTTTCGAAAACATCAAAGTGCTAGAACTCAATCAAAAACCCATCGGATTTTGAAGTATCCAAAAGTTTGATACTATTATTGGAAAAATAAAATTATAAAATTAATTAATACAGGCAAACCAGAAAACCACAATGAATTTATTGTTTTGCCGGAAATTTTACAAATGTTTAGAAGAACAATTATCCAATCATTTTTTATCTGACAAATTTCATATAACATGATATTATAATGCAATTTAAAATAAGTTCTTCAACTTTATGTTTTATTTCAAGTTCAATTTTTAACTTTTTCAATTTTGTGATTATTCAAGTAATAATACGTAAATCTAAAATTGTTTGCATTACAAAATTTCCATTTTAACTCTCCATTTTTAAGCATAAACTTTCAATTTAAAGCATTTTAAAATGCAGTTTTGAAAGCATGAGAAATTCAAAATTTAAAGAGTTTGAATTTTTAAAGTTCGGATCAGAAACGTTTTTGGTTGATCAACTGAAGCTATAAATTAATTTATGATTTTCTTAAATAAATTGAAGGGCTCCAAAGAGAAAGGGCACATACACTCATTCCGCCGGCTAAGCATTGTCTACAAATTGGCTAACTATTGTGCCTAGTCTTTTTTGTTGTGTTCTGAAATTAATTTAAAAGATATTTATTTATTTTTAATTAAAAATATAAATGAGATGTCTTATGTTTCGCTCCGGAGTGACTCACTGGACTCATCAGTAAGGTAATGTGAATCAGTCTTACCTTATGCAAATTAGTTTCAGTGAGTCAGTCCGGGGCGAAACAAAACGTCTTACTTGTACTTTTAATTAAAAATAAATTAATATCTTTTAAATTAATTTCACAATACACAAAAATAATATCGAACCTAATGCCAATTAAAAAATCCTCTTTACTGTTATAATACTTGTGTCAATTAAACAACGATATCTTAAAAAAAAATAGCAAATATTATCATCTACCTATTGTGGCTAAATTCTTTCGAGCTGGACAATACTTAGCCGGCGAAATGAGTTTATGTGTTCTTTCTGTTTCAGACCCCTCAATCGTAGTATTTCAAAAGTAGACAATTTACAGATTTGATGTTGAAAATTAAAGTGTTTTAATCCTAATGCCGTAATAGTTAAAAAATTTAAACGTCCGATTGAAAGTTATAAACTAATTTCAATTTTATTATTTTATTTGTTATTATTTTGTATTTCGAAAAAATCAGTATTGAGTAATATTAAAATCTTTAAA
>NC_046666.1:61014632-61017331 GCF_010883055.1 Belonocnema kinseyi | reverse complement strand
AAATTCATATTAAAAGATTTATGTCTAAGTGAAGAACTTTTAGATTTTTTTCTGTATTTGGGGAGGAAGTGTTTTATTTTTTCATTGGGTTGAAAGGGACGAAATTTTGCTCTTTTTTGTTTGTTCTATATTGGAAGAGACCAATTTTTTCTTTTGTACATTTCTGTGTGAGCAAGGGGCAAATATGGTATTTTGGTAATTTAGATGAAATGAGGCAATTTTTCTTGAATCTCTTACTAGTAGAAACATTTTAATTTTTGCCGACCGGGAATGTTCTGGCCTGGGCCTGGCCAAAAGTGTAACGTTTTTTTCTTTGGCCAGCCCAAGGCCAGACCGTATAGTGAGACACCAGTAATCGCTGATTAACCACTTATTTGGAGGCTGGTCAACCGCTGGCCGGACTCCCTTTGTTTTTTTAAGGACTTGGAAAAAAACTATTCTTCACCATTCGTATATTTAGCTGATCAGGCACAAACCTGGGTCAGATTAGATTGACAAGGCGACCAGAAAAATAGTCTTGATCTGATAGTTTGAATGTCTTATTTTCTATCATTTAGACACTCTTTTACTATTTTGATACAAGTAAAAAAATATCCTGATCAAACCTGGGCCAGATCGGACCTTCTAGTCTGAACTTAGATGCTTTATTGTTCTTGGATGACTAAGCTGCGCCAGTCCTGGGCCAGACCAGACCTTCCAGATTAGACAGTCTAGATCTAGATAAAGCCAAACCTGAGCCAGACCTCATGCAAGACTGCCATTAAATTTGTCCACATGGGACCCTGTCATAACATATTTTCACAACAAGTATTTGCAATTTTCACGTATGCGTTCTTGACTAAATGCAATGACCGATTTATTTTATGAAACAAGACATTTTTTAAATTTAAAAACACTTTTAAGAGAAATTATAAATTCATACACAGGTCGATAAAAATAATATCCTTTATCTGGACCCTCTTAGCTCGCAGCTTTCAGCTCAGTGAAAAACTTTTCGAAAATTCATGGGAGGTCACGGGACGTTGATCGCAACCCCAACTGACTGCAAATTGTACTGGCTTGTACGCTCATACATCATACAGAATCCGGAGCGTATCCAATCATCGATAGTGCGACTTATACATAAATATCCTGCAGACTATGACAAATCAAAATATATTTTATCGCTTCTGTGTATCTCTGCACACCCACATTACATATTACTTTAATACTTTATGTACGAGAAATTTATCCGTCGTTTTATAGATTCATGTGGGGCATGTACAATCTTAGATACACATTTATTCGAATATATCCTATAGATAGGTACTGTGTGATTATTTGTAATATGTATAATATGTGCATGTGGAGATTTAATCCCACGAGCGATTTGGTTGATGGAATCGACGGGTATCGATTCAATTGATTAAACGCCCTTCTGCCTCTGCGGACGTGGACCAATTGAAACTTATATGTACTTATAAGGGTGCCCTTTACCATGAAGAATTATGGGGTTAGATTTATTAGAATCAAATTCTCCTGGTGCTATTTCATCTACAAATTTGACGTGCTACACTTTTGAACAAATGCAATAAATTAGTTTAAAAGATACATAAGTATAGTAATTTATCTATTAACTACTATTATTATTATTATCAAGCGATTAACCATTTATTTTGTTTTAAGGTTATATAAGTATAATTTTCCTAAGATTCTTGAGAAAATTCCTAACGATTTTTGAACATATCAGATATTTTAAATCAAAATTTCAACATAAAAGTTTATCTTCAACCAAATAATTCAAATTCAAAAAAGATTAATTTGCTGCCAGTTGTATCTTTAACCAAAAAAATTTAATATTTACAAAAAAGACGAATTTCGAGAAAATAGTTAAATTTTTGAACCCTAAAATATGAATTTTCTATCAAGAAGATTAATTTTCTACAAAAAAAAGAAGTTTCAACTAAAATGATGAATTCTCAACAAAAAATGTAATAGTTGCTATTTAAATCTAAAGTGATGTTAACTTTAAATTAAAAAATGTTGCATTAAAAAAAAATTATTTTTCAGCAACGCAGTTGAATCCTCAACCAAAAAAATATTTTAATCAAAACAGTTGCAATTTACAAAAAAAGGGGTGAAATTACTACCAAAAATCTTAGGCAAATTATAATTTGAATCGAAAAATCATTTTTCATGCACCAAATCAACTTCAAATTAGGCAGGTTCTACACTTTAAGTCGCAGAATCACTCGGAGACAAAATATGTTGTTTTTTAGAGGAAATTGGGCAATACATCTTCTTCTAATTTCAAAAAAATGGTTACGAAGTTATGCTTAATTTAATTTGGTGCTTTCTTTTTCAAACGCTCTGGATTCTTTCCTGAAACCTCTATAACTTTTCAAAACTATAACGAGGAAAATTTAAAAAATTATATTTTTAGTAAAAAATCTCCCAGTCTCAAAAATGGTTTACCCTCCATAAATCGGATAGAATACTTTTCTTAAATTAGCAGAAACTTTTCAACAATATTAGGAAGAATGAAGAAGGTGTGATTTTCCAGAAAATATTTTTTCATGTTCTCAATATTTGAAGAAAATTTCCAATTGGTTTTTTGAAAATTCCCACCCTTTTTATTTTCATCCACTTTTTTTCTTCTTCCTCAAGGAAGTACAAATTTAAACGTGACTGCACACTCCTGCAAAAATATCAGTGTTATA
>NC_046666.1:60996892-61014532 GCF_010883055.1 Belonocnema kinseyi | reverse complement strand
TTTTGAAAATTAAAATTCGAAAATTTTTTCTAAAGCCTCCAGGGGACTTCGATTTCGCACGAAAAAATTTTATGTGCCCTTATTGCATCCGGACCCACAATTGTTGGTAATCACCTACTTAAACATTTCAAAAAAATTCTGATTTATAATAAGCAAAAGCATGCCGTTTTTTTAGTACGGGTTTTCTCTACATATAATTTGTTGTACTTCGTTTTATTGTCTGTAGTGTGCCTTTTTTTAAAGAAACATACGCCTTCCCACGAATTATTTCAAGAAACTGCAATGGCACCATTTTCAAAATAATGTTGAGAATGATTCGCTAATTCTTTCATGCCATATGGGCCATGGCTATATGCGACAAAGCCCTAAAACAAAAAATCGTCGACCGCCCGGAAGCCAGTAATGCAGAACAGTCACAGTTCACTTAGGTTGAACAATAAGAGTGGCACGCGTGCGGAAGAAGATGCTTGGAATATTTACAATCCTCGGGGTGAACATAGATCAACGATGTTCTTGCTCCGTTGAAAGGGGTTACTTGTGAGGAGATGGAATTCGAATTTAATTATTATTAATCGCTGCTCTTCGTTCGACTAAAGTCACCCTTGTTCCGAATCATGCAATCATCCTAAATAACTCTCCTCGCGGACAAAAGTGGATGTTCAAACTTAGATGCTTAAAGTATATAATAGTACCGCGAAAAATAAAGATATATTAATGCACAATATCTTCCATCTATTTGAGATGATAGGCGTAAAATATTTGCATGTGAAACTGAAACTCATGAAAACTGAAAACTGAAACTGATATCAAAGATGTTAAGGTGGTGCGAGTGCAGGAAAACGCCATACCCCTATCGGCCATTTGATGCAGCTTATACTCAACTTCATGAAAAATGCTGTCGATATCTGCCGTTCACTTGATGAAACTTATAGTCCATGTTTCGTGTCGTATATAAACTTTCGCGGAAAAGGATTATTATTAATATTTTGGCCACATGATACTAATAATAATGCTTTCAATTTTTTGGATAGAGTAAAATATAACTGATAAAAGTGCTGTTTCCTCTCAAAAAAACCTTCAAGGTAAGAAAGCTCTGCATTGCATACTTGCAGGTATATCGTATAATTATAATATAATATAATATCATATAATTAAGCATTAAATATTTTAACCCTAAATATCCATGTGAAAATCCATTTTCTCCGTAATTCATTAGTCATTGATGTACTTTCCAAATCAACATTTAGAGAAGAGCTTTATTCGTATCGATTTCAAATTTACATTTTCTCTAATTTGAATTTCGCGCCTCTGAACTATTGAGTTTCAAATATGTTTTAAACAATAATTATTAATAAATTATAATTTACAAATGGAATCGTTTGAAATTTAAAGACATATAATAAAAGATTCCGATTTGAAATTTTTTTATCAAACTATTTTAGATCAGGTTAAATTTTGAAAAAGGAACAATATCTCGAATGGAATACAAATTATTTGAACTTTTATCATATCTAAATAAAACCATTTAAAATTAGATAATTTTGAAATTGAAAGCATTTGAAATTGAAAAATTTGTTCGTTGCAGCTCTCAAAAAAAAAATTAACTCTAAAATTTTGAAAATTGTACAGTCATTAGAAAGAAATTCAAATGGTATAATTTCTAATTTGAAGTGATCAGAGTTAAAAAAATTTATTTTGAGTTAAAGAATCTTGAAATTGAATGATTTCTAATTAAAATTTCAAATATATGATATTTTCAAAAATATAAAAATAAAATATTTTCATATTAGAAATTTGAAAATTGGATCTTTAAAAATTTAAAGGAAATAAAATGGTTTCTTTCCAGTTAAAAAACTTTAAAACACTTTAAAACACTTTTTTTAATAAAATAAAAAGGTATTGAAATTGTAACATTTCTAAATAAAATCGTTTAAAATTGTATAATTTGAAAATGAAAATGGTTAGAATTACAAAACTTTTAAACCATAGCTTTTGAAATTGAACAATTTCAAAGTAAAATTTTTACAAATTTTAGTTTAATAGTGAAATCGTCTTGAGATTTTAATATATTTGAACTTAAAAATATTATTAATTCAAAAGGATTTAAATAAAAAGTTTTTGACTTATTAAGAGTCTTCATTTAAAATAATTGTACGATATTGGCAGTCAATTTCTCAATATAAATTTTTTTATATTTCAGGGTGGCTTCTAAAAAAAAATTCTAATCAGTTCCCGGTTATCCAAAATTTGATCAGGTCATTGATAATGCTTACTTTTAAGAGAAATATTATGAAGAACTCTACATTATAACTTTATTGAAATAAACATTTTTAAAATGTATATTAAGAGAGTTAAGAATTTCCAAAGACGATAGTATCCGCTCAAAACCTGCTAAATGTTATTTTTATGAATAAATGATAAAATTGTGACTTTTTAAGCCGAATTTATTTAATGAAAAAATATGAAATTTTCTTTGTCTAAAAATAAAATAAGAAATAAACCCTTAATTAAAAAAAGTCAAATTAATTTTTGAATTTCATTTTTAACTCCATTCTTGACCTCCTAGATTTCGAAGCAAAAAACATAAATTTCACGGCCTCAAAAATTAAACTGTATCACATTTGCCCATTCAAAGTTATAATTATAAATTGAAATTATAGAAGTTTCATTCATTTACAGAAGTGTTCTCAAATTAGTATCTTGAAACTTCTTGAAAAGTAATAAATTTTCAAATTGTACATCATCATTATTAAAATTTCATCATTTTTTCGAAAAGATTAAAAAAAAGAAGGCAATTTTATAAGATGTCAAACTCATGCCAACTGAAATATACTATTAAACTACCATATTGAACTAACAAAAAAAGTCGTGAGACAAATAATTCGCAAAAAGCGAGTGAAACATAGGAGTTTCAATAAATGGACAGAATAATTGCAACATACTTCAGGGTAAGTTTTGTAGTGCCATTTCTTAATTTATGTAGTTTTTTTAAATGAAATATAACTTTAATAGGGATGTTCGTTTAATTTTAATAAACTTACAAATATAATATAAAAATTTAGGACAAATCTTTAGGTTTGGTAAGAAATGTGGTATAACAAGGTATCTTTAATGAAAACCAAACTTGAGTCGAATACCGCCAAAACTCCAGAAACGAAGTTATTAATATCATTCGCGTCTAAGTGTCTTACAATCATTTTTTTTTGTTGGATCAACGAGAGTATGTGTGTAAATCATTAAATGCGCCTCTATTCTAAAGCCCCACATTAAAAATAGAAATACTGTTCAGGACTTCCTCAGGGCCTCTTTTTAAATAGGACTAAAGTAGGACAATTTCTGCACTGAATAATAGCAGGATTTGGACTCTCGACCGAAATATCATATCAATTCACTAAGCAGAAAATTTTATCTCGAGAATCACATCGAGCAGAATTGCAAATAGCGGAAATTCAATCACCCCATTACCTCGCATTTTCGCGAGGTATACATCTAATTTGTAAAATATGGGACCGGACAACAATGCACCCCCGTAGTTTGAGAATTCCCATAAATATCTGAGAACCACATGAACTGACCACCGAGTCCACACCGATTTCGATTGTATTGGTATATAGATTTCGTATAAAAGAAGGCGGACCCATTCTATTCCATGCACGTATAAATGTATATGTAGTAGGATAGGAAGTCACATTCGCATTTAGGATGTTAGAGTTATTTATCCTCGCGAAGGATATTCATTATACGCCCCTAGGGGTTGCGTCTGATGCGAGTATCAACCCCCAAGTTACCCCCTCGTCAATCCGAGACGCGAGCCGACAGATTACCACCTAAGTGCTTGGATGACCGGCATAAAGCCTGGCTCTTAAGTGGTCACTTAATTTTTTTTCTTATCTCAACTTTAGTCCCTATTCTAACCAAAGCACACAATGTAGTTTCTGTTAGTTTTTCCTCGAAGGGGAAATCTTTCTTATACTCTGCTCTTGTGCTGCGTATCATATTTTTTTCCATCATGTGTGAGGGGAAAGAAAAATAGGTGAAAATATTACTTTAGCAAACATCTCTGTAACTTTAGCCGTTGATTTCAATTTGAATTGAACAAAATTTTGTATTCGAAAAAAAGAATTTAAAAAATATGAATGTGGTAAACACGTATAATTCACTAAATGTGGGCGTCCGTATGAAAAGGGCCCTTATGGTTGACATGGGGTTACATATAGGGATATATAGCCAGATAAATTACCGGCATTTCAATCCCAAAATGAACCTTTTAAGTGTAAAAATGAGTCACCGAGGGATGTTTGAAGTTGGAACTTCGGAAAAACGTTTTTTGAGAAAAATGCATCTAAACTTTTGGCGAGTGCCATAAGCAAACATGTTATATTTTTTCTGCAAGCATGAAATATACATTCTTCCAGTTACTATCTGGATAAAAGTATAGTCCCAATTAATTCACTTTAGGTCATATAGCATTTTCCCCCTCTCAAACCCAAAAATAACAATTTTGACATCGACTTATGTAAACGCGAATGTCTTCCAGGCGGAAAAATTATATATAGTTTATATATAATGTGAAGTTTTATATATAAACTATATATAATATTTCTCTCTGGGCTCCTAAACTAGAATTGGCCATAAGGGTCCATTTCATGCGGACGCCCATAAATGTTCATAAAATATACAGCATAATTGTTTGTATATTTCTTTTACGAATGATTTCACTTTCAATTCTAACGAATTTGTTATTCACTTCTAGTTTTTGACAGTATTAAGCGAAAAAGGAATACAATTTTCTTGATAAGTCACAGATATTTAAAGTAAATCTATCGTTGAAAAGAGCCCACACAAATTTTTAACTTTTTATAATTTCGGGAGTAATTTATAATTTAACAAAACTAAAAAAATTCACTTTTTGTTCAATATCTTTTCAAAGAATGGACACAAACGCTTTATCTTAGAGTCTCTTATAGACGCGATCCTAACAAAATAACCCAACTCTCGGTTCAGTGCCTTCAAATTAAATGGGGGGAATCGAAATGTAAACAGTCAGGGCCGCTTGAACCGTTTTCAATTGGAGTATGTAATGTTGTGCAATGTACTGGATTGAGTACTCGCGCACTGCGGCCCCTCCAATGCGACAGTCGCAACCGCTCTCGTCCTGCTCCCCTGAGAAACTACGTGGGCCAGCAGTTCTTGGAATGATTAAACCGCGGGGAACTAAATCGAGAGTTGGGGTAATAGTAGTCTGTCATTTCGCTGTCTCCTAAATTCTATGAATTCCGTGATTTTAGTCATTTCTGTGAATTTCATTAATTCTGTGAATTCCGAAAATTGCGTGAATTCCTTAAATTCATTGGATTCATTAAATTCAATGAATTAAGTGAATTTTGCAAATTGCGTGAATTCTGTATTATAACGGTATTCATCGTACCTCGATAGGTGTTCAAATATCTCTCGAACTTGGGGTACGACATACCGAGTATGTAGGGTACGAAAAAGCAACAAGGTGGGGTACGCAAGGTCAGATGTTACTGTTATGAAATTTTGGCAGCTGTTGTCAAGCATGCCATGGTCTTAGAAAAGTTGAAGGTATGCGGATTCCACGTTGTGAAACTAGGCTTAGAGGCATGAGCATGATTGAAATTACCAGGGGTGGAATGCCGATGCCCCCTAATCTAGTTTATCGAATCTCTCTTTCTAACGCATGAATGCTTAGAATGTTTATCATATTTTTCAAGGCATTATTTATTGTTAAAGTAAAGTTAAATGCTCGATTTATAAATATAAATTTGCGTATTTTATTGGTGAGAAGTTCAAATCGAGGTTCTGTTACTTTTATGTAAATAATTACGCAACAAACAGTACGAGAATTGAATAAAAATTTACATATTGACAAAAAATGAATTATTATTTAAATTGTATAGTTTTATAGGCTCTAAATAATTGTAGATTCAGTTCACGTATTTTTAATTCTTATTTAAATAAGTATTTTTTTAATTAATGAAGTTAAACTTATTATGCTAAATAATAATAATGTAAAAATTGTATCATAACATTTAACTTTCATAATAAAGTAACGCTTTGAAAAATATTTCAAACTTTCTAGATTGATGTCTAGTAATAGAAAATTTGACCAAATAGTTCTTATTTTGATCAAATTGAATTTGTAGGTTTTCCTAATGTTTTTTTTTTTTATTTAGTTCAATCTGAGGATGCTATTTTTACGCGTATAGAAAGAACTTTTCATCTTAAATATCGAACAACTTCATGCGTGGGGAATTTAGCATACATATGCTCTACTTTTCTAGCAATCTTAACATGCATATGCTCCACTATGCATTCTTATTAAGGTACGAATTATGCAAGATAAAAAATTATATTGTGAGCATGGACATAGGAAACAAGGGACTAGGCATGCCATCCTAACTTGGCGAGCGGGGTTGAATCCACGGAAGGGGGGAGAATTCCATGAGTGGGGAGAGCCGCCATCTTACGATGTGGCATTTGATTATGCGCACGAGCGTTTTTGCCGACAAAATGTGCAGGAAAATATAAACATGTGAGCGCTGCTATGTTTGTCGTGGGACATCAAAAGATGGCGGACCTCCCTCTTCATTGCATCACCCCCGCAATGGCATGCCTAGTCCCTTGTGTCCTATGTCCATGATTGTGAGCAAACGCGGATATCTTGAGCATTCGCAGTAGTGATTCTTGTGTATTTTTAAATTGACACATGTCCTTACATAACCTAAAAATACACAGGAATAACTACTGCGCATGCCAGAGATACCCGCGTTCTGCCACAGCAACATGATTGGTCTTTTCAGTTTTGCTCCATAAATAGCTCTTTACTTGCGCATACAAGTAAACTATTTAACCTTCATTGTCTGGTTCCCCCCAGTTATACATGCGCTAAGATTTCTAATATTAAGTATTTTAAGTTGTGACGCCAGCTCGCAAATTGTCTGTATAATGAGGGTCAAGCAGTAATATAAATCCCAGAGGACAACACTTAATTTAGTTAATAACTTGGGAAAACATTATTTTTCTCAGTTACAGAATAAAATATCAATTTTATTACTCAATTTAATATTTTTTGAAAAATATAAATAATATCTGAATATACTTATTGTGAAAAATAATTATTTTCCAAGTTATTATGAAAATAAAGTTTCGTCCCATGTATTTGGTATTATTGTTTGCCCCTCATCGTGCAGACATCTTGGATATCCCCACTTAATCTGAAATACCTAATGGCTCAATTTTACAAAGTACGAACAACGCACCTGCTAAACTTCAATGACCATCACATACCATTAGCAAAGCTGTCAAAATAATAAACAATGCATTTAGACATGGCTATTTCAAATCTTGAAAAGTATTTAAGAAGTATTTAAGAAGTTACGAACGCGTATATTATGCGTCGATAATGACGTTTTTCATTTCGTACCCCAAGAAGCGGACACATCGTACCCAAAGTAGTAGGTACTTCGTACCTTAAGTGATGGGCACTTCGTACCCCAAGTGATTGGGAATCTGTACCTTATATACATTACGGTGCAGCATTCACACAGCAAGGTAATTTCTGTGGCAGGTATATGGTACCTTAATATTGGTGCTTCATTAACACTTTATTTTTACTGTGATTCCGCGAATTATTTGAATTCGTTACATTCCATGGATTCTGTGAATTCTATGAATTCTGTAACATCTTTGAATGCCGTTAATTCCATGAATTACGTAAATTCCGGCAATTCTTTGAATCTCCTGAATTCCTTGTATTCCATGCATATCGTTTTTCTCGAATTTCGTGAATTCCATAAAATCTATGAATTCCACTAATATACAATATATTAACAAAAGTTTTGGCTCCGTCAGAAAACTTCTTATATTTCACTAGGAACAAGTGTTCTAAGAAATTATTTACATTTTATTTTTTAATTTTCCGCATCAATAGGTGTCAAGATATACAGCCGCAAGTATGATACAGAAGTGTTGCAGGCTACTGGACTGGAATTATAAAATTCCAATACATGCGAGGTACCATACTAATGCCAGCATTTGGAAACTACAACATTATGTATTGTATATTTACCTTACTATTCGGAAATAAATTTCCAATACATGTAGTGGAAGTTTCTAACAGAAATTTTTAACAATGCAGTACTACCCGGTATTACCCCTGCCAATAGTACCCGGTTTTGCCCCCGCAATAAATAACGTAACGTGGCCCCACGTGTTTCTAGACACAAACAAATAATGATAAGTATTGCTATATACTCTATAACAGATACCGAATTAAGTGCTCCACTTACCTGTACATATTCTGTATGGCTGCAAGAACCACAGTGACGTACTTTTCACCAATAATTGTAATTTTCAACTACAACAAATATAGTATTGTTTCCTGAGAGAATAAAAACATGCAGCTAGACACGTTTTGCGAAAATAAGGTTAGGGCATCTATATGAACAAAATATATCAAACTAGACCCCGGGGGCAGCACGAATAACGAGATATAGAGGGCAGCCGGTTTCACCCACAACCCGGTTTTACCCTATTCTCTCCTACTTTATTTTCATAAGGACAGTTTGGTAAGATTATCGCTCATAACTTTCAGTAAAACCTCTTTTAACAATATCTGTACATTGAAACTCTTCTATAGCGCCGATTTCGGGGCTGACGGTGGGTGGCAACTAACTTATTATAGCCTGCTCCGCTTTTGTTTGTTCACGCGTGACTGCTCGCCTGAGTGACAGCCGCAGATCCCGCGTAGCACCTGTTACACCTACATGCGGCGCGGATTCAATTCTCGGAAAGTATATAGAAGGGAGGGTTATTGAAGATTTTCACTGTATTTCTTAATTCCCACTGTTGGCGGCGACGTGAGAAAAACGATAAGAAATAAGGGCAAAACGTTTAGTTAAGAATCAGCCGAATCAATAATACCTAATCTGTGATTGTTAGAATATCTTTGGATATGATATCTTTGACGTCACAAGATCCCCCAATCGACATAGTTAGAACAAAGTTATATTGAAACAAAATGCAAAAAAATATTCTTTTGACATAATTATATATTATACCATTTCGCGAACTATACGAAACATTATTTGGAAATTGATACCTGACATTGGGAAAAATCCTATTCTTCACAGAAAAAAGTATAACACACGCGGTTATAAAAAAATGTGCTACAATCTGACAATACACTAAAATATTAAATCTAATTATATTAATCTCCAAGCACCAATTTTCGCCGATATCATCCCCGGGGGGTGATGAAATTATTGTCCAACGCTCATGAAAATGACAACCCTAATTTCGCGCGTACAGATTTAATATCAGTTTTATCGAGCTCGAGAAATTAACACAGGCATAATGGAAATATGACGGAAGGAGAAAACTGAAAAAGAAGAGGAAGGGTGAGTGACTGGGTGTGTTAGTTATGTAGAGAGGATGTGTAGTTACGAGGCAGTTAAAACATTACTTAACAAGCCCCGGAGGATGAGCCATAAACGACACTGCAAGGGTGTTAACTACCATACCCAGGGATACTTAACCACCCCGGCATTTAAATCCGAGTTGAACATTTGGCCATGCGGTGCATTAGTCCTGGTACAATGATCATGGATGCAAGTGCGTGTGGACACATCCCGTACACTGTACAGTTCATATATATGTAGCCTATAAGGGTGACTTAAGTAATGAATGTGTTCGGGGGTCCGAAAGTGTGAAATATTAAATTACTCTCTGTCGTTGCACTTTTGGATGTGTTGGTAGAAATGAAGTATTAACGCGACGGTTAAATGCGCATCTGCATCTGTTCAACAAATCGTGATATAATCTACACAGTCAAAACCGGTCGTTCGATCTTTTCATGACACTCCTAAAACTCGGATTCCTTTTGGAAATGAGGTTTTTATTTCAATTGAAAATTCATGCGAACGTGGTGTCATCTAGAGTGGGATGGTTGAAAATGCCACAGAAAAAGACTGTTTTTTTATTAGAAGCGATTTTTTGTTCAAAACTTATATAAACTGCAGATCTTTTTTTTTATTTCACCAGCTATCGGATATCAAAGAAACAAAAAATAACCCTCGAAAAGAGGTTTATTGGAGTTTTGTTGCATCAAAAAGGGCTAAATTAATCAAGAATACATATTTTTAATTTCTAAAGCGCTTCACTTCTAAGTTATGATACCTAAAATATGGCAATATATAAGAGAATAGCCGCTAACAGTTTCCTGAGTTCAAAACCTATAAAAACTAGTCTAACTCCCTAGTACTAGTCCTCTGAAATTTCTTAAAAATATTTAGAAATCATTTGAAATCATGCAAAACCGCTGAAAACCCCTGTGTATAAAAAATGTCCGGCGCTGGCCTGGCTCAGACCAGTCCATCTGATTTTCAGTCACGACGCTGGCCAGAAGGTCTAGTTTCCAGTCTTGGCGCTGGTCAGGTGGCCTAGCCTGGGCCTGGTAAAAAATGTAACGTTTTTTCTGGCTACTCTCAGGCCAGACCGCCTGGTGAGCCGCTCGTTATGGGCTGGCTGACAGTTTGTGACACTTGTTTGACAAAAACTAGCAGTGTGTCAAAGAGGTCAGAATCAACACGTAGCTGGTACTTCAAGTTGTGTCTTGGCTAGCTGATCAGCGTCAAACCTGGGCCAGACTAGTGTGTCAAAATGTAAAAAAGAGCCTTGCGTTGATAGTATGAATTTCTTATTTTCTATTATTTTAAACACTCTGTATCTTTTTTAAAATAAGTTCAAAAATAAAATTTGCGGATCGAACTTAAGTTTTTTTTGTTCTTGGCTCGCTGATCAGCTGTCATAAAAAGAAATTTTGTAAAACGTCACAGTATAATTAGAAAGTAATATTTTGCTTATAAAACACAATTTTTAAACAAAAGTAGGCGCCAAAAAAACTCGATATCTCATTTTTTTTATTTGTTGGTTTTCGTTTGGACCCTTTAAAAACGTCTTTTTCTGGTTCAATTCAACAAGTATTTATTCATTTATATTGATTATTCAATTTTTCTAAGAACAAGTCCTAAAATTGCGGTCTAGCGGATTTGGGTTGACGCTGCACAGTAATACAAGAATCTGAATTTCAGTAGAGAAAGGCGGTTGACTTTCAGATGTAACCAAAAGGATCATTCGCCAGTTGAAAGTCAACTGATGATTGTAGCATGACTTCAAGTAACGTGCTTGGTTGAAAGTCAACTGCTTTATGTACGTGAAATGTACTTGATAGGTTAATTTGAGACAGAAAGATTGTTGACTTCCCGTTAACGCGTGCATGTGTGCCAAATTAAACTTATAGGTTAATTTAAGTCAGCTGATTGTTGAAATACCAGGTACAGAACGTAAATCTTCAATTTTTTTATATCTTCTTTTATCACATATGAACGATTATTCTATTCATAATCAAAATCTGTTATAGATCTGAGTACATATATCAAAATAGGAAACGTTGACCAAACGACTATACCATGAGCTCTGTGTTGATCGATAATATCCAGCTAGCACTATCAACACCATATTGGCAGTCTCAGCTGCTAGCACAAATCGAATTTCAGAGCGCGCGAATGAAAGTCATCCTAAACTCAACATACCTGTCAATTAATCATCATATTACTCGTATATCAGATAGGAGACACTGCATTTAAGTCCTATTTCTGGTTGAAATTAAGTGACTTACTTAATTTAATGCAAAAATGGAATTCATCATCTTGCATTACTATGCGATTACAAGAGGATTGCTTAGGATTTCAAGTGTATTATGTAGGGTTACATGGGGTTACAAGTTGATTTCTTAGAATTACAAATAGATCACGTATATGGTTAAAGGTGGATTACCTACAATTACTTTAATTAAAAGTATATTTCAGTTGATTAAAACTATATTACAGTGGATTGAAGTTGATTACCCAGGATTACAAGTAAAATACATGGGATACAAGCAGGTAAGCCAGGATTACAATTGTATTGCTTAGGGTCACAAGTTTATTACGTAAAATTGCAAGTGGACAACCTTGGGTTACAAGTGTTTTACCTACAATTAGAAGTGGAGGACTTAAGATTATAGTCTGGATTACCTAAGATTACTTCCGTTTATAAGAGGTTTACTCAGGGTTGCAAGTGGATTACTTGGGATTACTTCAATTTCACGTAGAAAAAATTCTTTCAAATGAGAATAAAATTTTTAGTTTGAGATCCTCACTTTAGGGGTAGTCTTCTAATGGGATTAACAAAAGATCATCAAAACGATAATTTCCAATTATCAATCCCTTATTTCATTCTAATACAAGGCTTTTTCCTTTATTCGTTTTCCCTTGTGCGAATAAGTGGCGAATTTCAAGCACACCTCATACATCTTACAAGCAAGCAATAACTCACTCTCGACTTACGCCTACAGTTTCGTTACTCGAGGGTGAAAATCTTTCTCTTCTGGATACAGGATCGCGAATGTACCCTCGGCATCGCGAGCCTCAGCATACCCTGGTTCCGTTTCGACTTCCGGTATCCGGTTCCGCTAGTGATTTTTATGCGAGAACACTGAACGTGGGGTAGGCCTCGAGAGAAAATCAGGACTCACAGCGACAGAGAAGAGAACTAGCCAATGATTCTTCAGAATCTGAAAAATCAGTGGAGCGAAAACGCGGGGGATGAAATGGCAGAAAAGTATATAGGGCGGGCAGCGAGAGAAGAAGCAGTGATGTCACGTCCGCCAAACCAAAAATCACGACGTATCATTTGTCAGGGAAAAAATCACTTTCTCACTTTATCTCTCAGTTTCCTAGTTTCCGTATTCTCTCCCGAATAATACTGAAATGCGAGCTGAAATAGCACATTTTCTATTTGGCGGAAGTTTATTATTTGTAAGCCACGTGATTCCAATAAAGAAATATGACAATTTCATTCAGTGAAGACAAATTAAATGTACTGTTGTGTCATCAATATAATCATTAGCTTCACACTAAAAGTTTCGCTCGAAAAAAATGGCTCTGTCATTTATTATTTCCTTTCAATCGGATGTCCAGATTTTATATTTATGGAATTTGAAAAAGTTATGAAAGGGAGATGAACTTTCTCGCACTTATTAAATAAATCAATAAAATCCGCTGATATCTTTCAATTTGTTTGCAACTGTTGATTTCATTGTAAATTTAAAGAATAATAAAAAAAAAGAATCTAAAAAAAGACTTACAGAATTTTTAAAGATTTCAAGGGGTTTTACAGGATTTTGATAGATTTCAACTAATTTTAGAAGACACCAAGGGATTCAGAGAAATTTTAACGATTTTGTAAAAGTTTTCGATGGGCTTCAAAATATTTCACGAGATATTACAAAACTTCTAAATTTTCAAGTGGTTTCCAAAGATTTCAAAGGATTTTAAGAAATGTCTAGCAAAGCTGAAGTATTTTAAAAGGTTTCCAAAGTATTTGAAAGTATTCATAGTAATTTTATCAGATTTTAAGTTATCTTTAAAGATTTCAGAAGAAGCTTTCAGAAGATTGCAAGTTCATATCCTCATTTGATACTAAGGCATAAGTATTCTAAGATAAACCAAAATTTTTTGCATTTTTTGTAGGGTTTGTGGCCAGGGAGCCATTAGTAGTTATTTTCTAATATATTGCCATATTTTAGGTATTAGAACTTAAAAGTAAAATGCCTAATTAGTTAAAAATGATATTCTTGACTAATTTAGCCCTTCTCAATGCAATACAACTTAATCGAGGAGAATATTGCTATTGTTAATTGTAACTAAACACTCAGTTTATTTAAATATGCAAATATTAAAAATTTCTTAATCGTAGAAACTTTCAAACTGTACAATAAATGCATAAATCCAAATTAAAATCTCTAACTCAGCAGCCGCCCCCCCCCCCTCTTTTTAGATTCGTCAATGAAATGAAAGCAGATAGATTATTATTTATAAATTTATGATTATCTCGCATTAAAAATTTCGATTCTGGGCTCGTAAAAGTGGTGTTTTTTTATATCCTTTCCACTACATTAACTCCTGAGAAATTAAAAGCACGCGTCTCCTGTGCCGACGGTAGATGATTTTTTTATGGTGATTTCAATGCTCGCCTATGTTGGATCTGAAATGTACCTTCGAGGCGGAACGACTTGAATGTTGTATACCCCCTGCAATTGAAAATTTGTCAAATCATCCTCGACTGCATTCGCTTTCAGCTTTCTCTTCCTATTGTATGTTCCTCGGGGCGTAGGATGTACATATCTGCATTCCCTTTCTTCCGCAGGGGAGTATACTCGTAAACTATATGAGGTAGAAAGATCTGAATACGAATTAGACAGAGCAGAGGTATTGGCCACCCTCATCCCTCCGCCAAAGCGAAAATTCAAATCAGACTCATTCAATATCAATGAAATTTAAGTAAATATCTGAAGCAATTCGATTTTTGTATCATCACAGGAAAAAATAATACTCAAAATGGTTACGCTTTAAAATATTTAGTCCTAAGTTTAGAAAAATTGACTGAATTTAAGGAAAACTAATCTGCATTTAAGTCCTTATTATCTGAATTTTGCAATTAAGTCTTAAAGGAATATAACAGTATTTTACGTGGCCATTACGTGATTATATTATATGTTAATAAATTTGGCGGCTTTATAAGTATAAAATGCAATATATTCTTCTAAAACTTTAGGAAATGTTTCAAAAGATATAAGGGCAAGTCTGCCTCTTCCATTAGAGTTTTTATTTTGTGTTCTCATAGCTACATCCCAAGTTAAGAATTAATTCAATTACATTTGTAAAACAAAATAAACATTAAAATGCGCCAGACAAATGTATCTTTATATTTTTTTAACCATTCTCAAAAACGTCAACAGAATATTTACATATCTCAAATTTTAAATTTGCCTAATATAAACTACGTATTGGTTGTTTGACAGACTGTCACATTCCCCTAAGTTCAGCCAAATTTTACTTGAAATCAGATTAATTATTCTTAATATAATTTTAACTATTCCTTTAAACTAGATTTTGCACTTAAATATTATTTTGATATAATTTGCGGGTTTCATATGCCCGGGCAGAAACCCTTATAGTTTCGTTCAGGTATACTTCCGTGTACCCGTCGCAGGCTTTTTGCGGGGTGAAAAGTAGAGGAAATCCCCTAAATTTACCGCGTACCCTAACCGACTTTACCCCACACCGTCGCTGACTTTACACCATACCCTAGCCGACTTCACCCCACTGAAAAAAATGGTTTAGTTTTCCCAGCTAAACGTTTAGCTATAAGATTTCAAGTTCTAAGAAAATATCCTAAGATCTCAAAATATCTAGTTGTGTTACCTTAATATCAAGCTATTTTAGCCACGGATATATATTCAGGTAATAAGGCTATATTTTCTTATAAGAAGAAAGCTAGCTAAATTTTCAGCTAGGTCTGTTAAACCATTTTTTTCAGAGCCTGTACCCTAGCCTAAATCACTTTACCCGTATCCTAGCCGACTTTAACCCGTACCCTAGACGACTTGATCCAGTACTCTAGTCAAATTTACCCAGTGCCCGAGCCAACTTTATTCCGAACCCTAGCTGAATTTACCCCATAGCCTAATCGACTTTACGCTTACCCTAGACGATTTTAACCCGTACCTTAAACGACTTTACCCTGTACCCTACTCGAGTAAAAAGGGGTGGTGATAGAATAGCATTGCACCTACTTTGACCAATTATGTATATTTTCATTTTTAAACACAATTGTGAATACAGTAAATGATGGAATTTAAAAATGATTGTACCTTAAAATGCCAACCTTAAATTTATACATATTTATCTGGATTTAAATCTCAATTCTGAAACTCGGATAATGAGGTAATTAATTTCGTCTAATTTTACTTAAATCCAGACAAATTTTGCTGAATTTAATCCAAATCAGTTTTAAGGTGGGGCAATTTTCAGTTTTTTTCCTGTGAATATTATGGAACAGAAGTTATTAAATTTTTTAGTTGAATGATTGAGTCCACGTTTAGCAAATAACTTTACTTTTTCAATTAAAGTGTAAAAATGTTAGAAAATCGATTCTTCTATAAATTAATTTGCCTTAAATTCATGAGAATAAAATTGAGCCGATTCAAAATCGTTTTTGCGAGCGATTGCGTTCAAGTTAAATATCCCTAGAGAGACTGAAAACCATAATAACGTGAATGAAATATTAAAACTCGAATTCTTAGATTGTCTTGCAACATATATGGGTGATTGTCAAATTGCAGGCAAACTTTAGTACCTAAAGTGGTATAACTGAACATTTTGTACAGGATCATAATAAGTATTTATTAAATAAAACTAAAAATAAGTAAGAGTTTCTAATTTAATGTTATATTACTGGGACTTCCAGTTTGCCTGCAATTTGACAATCACCCATATGCCAATCTCATCATCACCGAGAAGGTTGAGAGACGTTCAATTGTTCGAAATACCTAAATATAACACACTTTAACCAACCTATTAATAATAGTACTGCTACGATCAAGGCTTTTTCATGCACGTAACAGATCACTGTGTTTAGGTACCTCATAATTTTCATATGTAATTTACCCGGTATTTCTTTATACATTTGATAAATATTCGTACTCAATACCTGTAAGCTTTTTTAAATTATTTTGTAATACTGTATGTAAGTAAGATCGTAAAGTCTGAAAAAATTATTTATTTTATTATTTTTTTATTTCTTATTTACGAATACTAATGATAAGTTTACTATTCTGTAAACCAACAAAATATTTAGGTCACTACTTTTATGCTTTAGGCAAATATTTGTACCAAGGTGAATTAAGTTAATTAACTAAATCAAATCAATAATAAATCATTTTTGCTGGCTTCCAAATGGTGAAAATCATAGGCATTTGTTTTTACATTGAAAAAGTGCGACTCAAGCAGTTGAACTTTTAAAATAATTTCAAATTTAAATTTATTCTTACTGATTAAATAATCTTATTTTATTCTTATGAAGGAATTAAATAATTGTACATTAAGCAAGCTTTAGAAAAAAAGAAGCATCGCAATACAAAAAACATACTGAAAAATGTTTACACTATACAAGTTCGGTGATCTGAATTCAAAGATTAAGATCTTAAATTAAAATAATGATATCTGAAATTAAGGACAATTTTTTTAAATCCATAGAAATTTTTTCTGAATTAAAAAAAAAAAATTTAACTTGTCCAAAATGTATGCAGTTATTTTTACTTTGATTTAAATCTTGAAAGTCTGTAAATTTAATGTTCTAAAAATTATTAGAGATTTAACCCTTAAACGGCCAAAACGCCACTACCGGTACACTGCTTTTCAACGGCCAAGAACTAAGACTATTCGACACTAGAAAAAATTGAGACACATACATTTTTATTGCTTAAGATCTCCTCTTTCCGACGGTGCCAATGAAATTCCTCAAAAAATTTACTTATTATCCCAAAATGCAGTTTAAACAAAAAAAACGTGATTTTTCGTGTCTATTTTTTTTGTGAACCATTTTCCAAAGCTTTTCGAGTCTGTAATTAATCTGGAATCTCACTAACGGATGGAATAAATGTCTAAACTTTGAGAATCCATGGTTCAAAGATCGATTTTTCGTTTTAGTATTTTCAAAATGGCGTCTTAATGG
>NC_046666.1:60981300-60996792 GCF_010883055.1 Belonocnema kinseyi | reverse complement strand
CCCCCCCCCCAACATTATGTAACGCTTTTTGCGACTTTTTCATATAGCTTTATGTTATTATATGTAACACTAGACTAGACCTCCCTCTCATAAGTGTTACGTAATTTATGGATGGCCTAATATCTGATTTTAATATATTGCTCAAAATATAGAAATTTACAAATTGAATAACATCCAAATTAGGAGTAAACTTTCTTTATGCATGCTGGCATAACAGCTGTACAAGTTAAAATGATACTTATGTCTTTTCAGCTTCAAAGAGAGAAAATCAACGAGAAAGATTTTCTTTCGAGAAAGTATTGTGGAATTAATTTTTTATAAATATTTGAACATCATTCCTATAAACTGATGAATATTTGTCTCATTCTGTACAAAAAAATTGACATTTTTCTTTTCTTTTTTTGCTATAACAATATTGACATGCGGTTCTTCATATAAATGCAAGGGGAAAAGCCGCGAGCCGTCACGCGGTTTTTTTAGCTGTAAAATATGTCTACGTCCAAAACGGCTTACAAGCGAAAAAAGCACCTGAGTCGTTTTACGAATCTGAACGAAAGGGACGCGGCTTTTCTGACGTGTACATAGACATGAAGCTCAAATATTTTACATACGAAGAAAAACTTTACTCAGTGTACACTCGACCTTATTGTATTGATCAAAACGGAGCTTCGACGTTTTTAAAAGTTAAAAAGACCAAATAAAACTTTTCAGTGACGTTCGGCTTAATCTTACAGTGAATTACAAACTTCTGTCGTAAAAAATGGTTATTTAATCAAATCTATTTGTTTTTCAGAATTCTCGTTTGGGTAGATGTTTTCTTTTGCAAATTGGTTGATGTGAAAATCTCACTTTCATAAAAAATGTAAAAATGTCTTTTTAACTTTCAGGACAGAAGAGTCATAAAACTATAAGCTCCCGTGTGGTGGATGAGAACCTAATTCGAAAAAGTATAAAAAGCCATATAAACACAAGAGCTTGTATGAGGAAATGCATGGATGTAAAGGAAGCTAAAGAGGTATGAAAATATTAAAAAGTGTGTCGACAAATAGTTTATAAGTAATGCATGATGAAGAGTGTCAGTGGAGATTTAAGAAAGAAATTGTGAAAAAACTAAATTTCAATATTGTGAATAAGATGGATAATTTTTTTTATCTCTTTGCTTAAATGAAAAATGTAATTTTGTTACCGCTAAATTAAGTTACAGAGAGTTCAGTTTCGTCTTCAAAGTTATTCTTGACATCTCGATTCCTTTTAATATTTCCATTTTCTGAGGAATAAGATGTCTCCGGGACAATAGACCAGTCGTCTTTAGAAAATTGGGAATATCCGCAACGTAACCCGAAACGAGCGAAACCTCTCAGCAAAATGAATTTATTCCAGAATTTATATCTACGTGGATGACGTCAGCCCGCCCATAAATCATCGCGATAGAAAATAATGGTGTATTCAATTCTTCTTGTAGAAGCATCCCCTTTGAAGGAGCTTGGCGAATTTTCCTTGCTTGCTTCCCTAATAACTTTCTCTTTTGTCTATCACGGTTCTAAGAAAATGTTTTCTCATTCTAGGATTAAAGGTGGATTAAAGTTGGACGTTACAATCATTTTCTCTTGCGATTATGAATATCCTTTCACTGGTATTATATCTTTTAGAACATCATATTGACGCCCGAGAAATCATTTTTCATGTCAAAGACAGGGGGTGTCTAACGTATCCGGAAATCTAGAAAATTCGTGAAAACCTCGGCAATTTTATTTATGATCAGGAATTTTGTGCCTTTATCGAAAAATCTTCTTTTTTCTAGTTTATCTTCTTTTTATTGTTCAGACAAAAATCAGATAGAGGCAAATCCCATAACTTGGCGTATGATAGCATCAAAGTTAATTGATTATCGTCGTATTTATGCAAATGTCCAAAAATTCGACTTTTTATTTTTGCTGATCACCCCCCCCCCTAATTTGTTCATTTTGCGGAAAAAGAAAATCCGTAATATTTTTTTTCTTTTTCTTTTCAACGTTAACCCGTGCCTTCGGGCTCTTGAAATTAACAGGGGGGTTTAAATGGGGAAAACTTGGTTTTCGAACAAATGAAAAAAAGTACTTGTTATAAACATTTGTGAATCAAAGTAAAGTCAACTCTCCTTTTATTGAGCCCGAAAAATCACCTAAAAATGCAAAGAAGGAGTTTTCTTATTTCTATCAAATTCATGCTAAAGACGGTCTTTTTTGGAATTTGAAAATAATTTTAAATCAATAACTGAAGAGTTTTCAAGTATTTTTAAAAAATTTTTCCCCCTTTTAATCGTAAGAATTTATTATATTTCGGGATACATGATGTAAATTCGATGAACCTCAAGTGCAATACTTCTTGTTTAACGTATTTAGTAATTACTGAAACCATTTTCATTTGTTTATTAAATTTTGTTCCCACGTAAATCGTGGAAAGTTACTATTTTCTGGAATTAATGACACAATTAATTACAGACAGATAGACAGACAGACACCGATGAAATTTTATTGTTTTTGGATTCTGTGAGTGCCGAAACGTAAAGATCCGTTAAAAACCAGAGATTGAAAATTTGGACGATTACATTATATTCTCAGGAATGAGAATATAAAAATCTAAATCTCATAAAATTAACATTAAAGACTTAACCCTTAACAAGCACACTTGCTGGATGGAACGTAAAGGACACACTGGGTCAGGAGGACCCATCACCAACTTTAAATGCTAACTGCAACCAGAGAATGCATTTTTTTGTGTTGTAAACATTTATGTATTTTGCTTATATCCTTAAAATTAAGAGCGTATAGTTTTTGGAATAGATATAAATAAATTAAAATAGTTTATAAAATTAAAATCGGTAGAGCAAGTTTCAAAATTCCAATTAATAATTATTGCATCAAGAAAATACAGATACAAAGGCGAGCGATACAATATTTTTTATTAACCCTCCGTTTACTGACTTCTTTTTCCCACCTTCCGTTTACAGGCAGGGTCTTTTAAGTCTAATTCAGTTTTTGAACTGTTTCAGGCATTCAAAAAGTTTAGTAAAATTCTGGGCTATTTGCTTAAAGTGTCTACTACACACTCCAATTGTTGTTGGTATCAAATGTTAAAAACTTTTCTAAACAAAAATTGAAATTTGCGAAAAAAAAATTGAAAAAATCTATGTTAAAAACTTCATACTTTGTAACAAATAAATTTTAAAAAATCGTTGCAGGGTTTGAAAACTCAGACTATGACCTTCGAAAAAAATATAAACCCATTGGCGGCCATTTCAAAAAGTTGAATTATTTGAAGACTTGCAAAATGAGAATATTTTACAGTGATTCATGCAAAAAATTCCATAGAAAAAGTAGGACATTGAATATTAATCCATATTTATTATACAAAATAGACCAGAATTACATGAAAATTTTATTTTTACATATCAATACCCGAAAATACCAAATAAAATAAAACAATTAATGTTCACTAACTGGCGAAAACACTAACGCGGTTTACAGGCAGGGCCTTTTATTCTCCGCGTACCGTGCAAAGGTTAACTGACGAACTGCAGTGCCACTCACAGGACCAGGCCCTATTACTTCCTAGATTTTTTAGAGGGGGGAACCGAAATTTCATATTTTCCCAAAGGCGATAAATTTCAGTTTGAAAAGTGCCTGTAAACGGCGGGTTAAATTCATACATATCTAGAAAAAATTGTATCTTCCGTATTCTTCCGATATTATCTTGATTTAATGAAACATTTTCGTGGATTCTTTAGCCAATAGGTAAAGTTGTATCAATTTTGAAATAAAAAAACTGAACAGAAGACCTTAATCATTTTTTTCTTCTGTCCAGTGCCGAACTACAACTTTTTTTTGCTCAGGTAAAATTATTAGATTAATTTTAGAATTTTAACTCACCTGAAGTGTCGTTTAAGACTCACTCATGTCGTTTTAAACATTAATATTTTGATATTTTTGAAATATAAAAAGTGCTATTCATGCCTTACCATTTTTCTTATTCAATTCATAATTCGATTTTTCGGCGCTTAATTTCGCATAGTATAGGGTAGGCCGGGGCGAGATGAGCGTAGTTGTCCTTTTCACGTCAGTATTTAAAATCTGCTAATTTATTGCTTGAAAGTAAAACTTCATATGTATTCTACAAACATTTTAAATCAAAAGTTTGCCAAGATAAAAGTAACTAAAGAAGTATATGCCGAATTAGAAACGAAAATAAAGAACTAGTGCGCTTAGCTCATATCGCCTCATGCGTGGGGCGAGTTGAGCCAGACATTGAGGCGAGACGAGTCACTCATTTGAATTACTTATTATATATTATTTATAATTAAGGGCCTTGTTAAGTAAGAGTATTTTAAAACAAAAACATATCTCACACAAATGTTTCCAAAATTGAACGGAAAATTTAAAGTATTTAACTTCAAAATGATGCAATCTTTAATCCTAACCTCTACCATAACGAACACTACAAAGAGTATATAGAAAAACGATTTATATCCACATACCTTTAAATAATTGTATTACAGAAATAAATATAGCAATTTTTCAACTTGACAATGTACATTATGTCAGCAAAAGATAAATTCTACAATACGTAAACTCCCAAATACTAGTCTACTACAATTACTGCATGACACTGAATTTCATAAATATTGTGATATTAAACCGTTTTTTAATGTCTGCCGTATTTTTAAACCACAACAGTGTTTTTCTTATTTTTAAAGCATTTTATGAGTTTTCAAAGATATTGAAGAAATACACACAGAAAAACAGTGTTCTCTCTTCTGCGGTCATATTATTTTATCATACCTATAACAGTGCTGCTGTTATACTTTTTTGAGCATTTTTATCGACAACATTAGTTTTTTATACGATTACACGATAATTAACACCCTGTACAATTTGATAATATGAAACATTGCATCCTAACCTGCTGACTGCTACACGAAAAGGTTAGGTTAATGCACAGGAAGAGGTGGCTCATTCCGCTCCATATGACACTTTTTAGTCAAATAAAAATTTCCCCTATTTCGGTTTTACAACTATATATAAATCTGTTGAAAACTTAAGGTCTAATAAATAAGCTATCTAAATAAACACTGGAAAAACATAACATAATGTTTTTCCTGATATTAATATAAAAAATATTTACAAAATAAATGATAACCCACGAGAAAATTAAATGACTCATCTTACCTCCTATGCTCATCTCGCCCCACCCTACCCTAATCAGTTTTTCAGAGCATAATACATACATTTTTAACTTCAGAAAATACTTTCCTTGTACATTGTTTGTGAAATAAGTTGGGAGTAACTTTATTTTTATTAAAACTCTAAACTTTTTATCATTTGAAAACCCAAATTTCACATTCTTCCCACTTATTATTAAAATAATGAATATATTATCTGTTTGTCGAGAAAAAATTTTATTTACAAAAAGGAAGACCAATTTGATAACTTTAATTTTTTCAGAAAAGACAGGATAGAAAGTTGAAACCTGATTCTAATGAGGTCTATCAAGCTAGCACCTCCACAAACGAAATTCCCAAAGGACCCCGCACTAAATGTAAGGGAAAATGGCTTTCGGTGGATTTAGGTGAAACTTTGTAATTTTTAAGGTTATAAGAGCCGGATGAAATATCCGTAAAAAAAATCCAAAAAAAATGGACAGTTTTAGCGCTATGCGACGCTAAACGCTCAAGATCAGTGAATAAAACTCATATAGCGCGCTTCTCAAAACGATCAAACGCTAAGCGCCCAAGATCTCAACTTGACTAATTAATCACTTCTTTAAAGGCAGAAATGATACCCAAAGTAACATTAATAACTAGTGCGCACATACCGATAATAACATTCTACCCTTCGCAAGAGGGTTGAACGCTAAGCGCTCAATATCAGCGAATAAAACCAATCTTTGTAACTTTAGCGACAAAATCGATGTCACTATACGAATCACGCATCAGAAAGTAGTCAGTAATATGTTTAGCCAAATCAATGAGTTATATTGCGCTCTTCTCAAAACGATCAAACGCTAAGCGCCCAAGATTTGAACTTGACTAAGTAATTACGTTTTTAAAGACAGAAATGGTATCCAAAGTAACATTAGTAACTAGTGCGCACATCGATAATAACAGTGTACCTTTCGCCAGAGGGCCGAACGTTAAGCGCCCATGATCAGCGAATAGAACCAATCTTAGTAGCTTTAGCAACACAAGTGATGTCTGTATACGAAACACGCATCAAGAAGTGGTCAGTAACATGCTTAGCCAAACCACTGACAATATGAGTCAACACCGTTGACTCATATAGCGCGCTTCTCAGAACGGGCAAACGCTTAGCGTTCGGCACTCTTGAGAACAGTACAATGTAATTATCGGAATGTACGCACTAGTCACTAATGTTACTTTGGGTACCATTTCTGCCTTTAGAAAAGTGATGAATTAGTCAAGTTAACATCTTGGGCGCTTAGCGTTTGATCGTTTTGAGAAGCGCGCTATATGAGTCAGCAGTGTAGGCGAAAATATGACAGACCACGATCTGAACCGTGATTTCTATGTTGACATCGCTTTTGTAACGAAATCTGTTGTAATTCGTTTTATTCACTGATCTTGAGCGCTTAGCACCGCATAGCGCTAAAACTGTTTCAGCTAAATCCACCGAAAGCCATTTTCCCATACATTTAGTGCGGGGTCCTTTCTTTATGTCGGAATTTTGGGCTTTTTTTGGGCTTTTTTGGGCTGTATTGCCGATTTTTGGGCTCCGCTACTTTTTGTGAAAATTCAAATTTTGAGTGGAGGTACTGACTTGAATCAAGCCAGCACCTCCACTATATAAAAATTGAAAGGAAAAAAAAATCACGTCAGAATTTTGGGCTTTTTTTCGACTCTTAAACGCACTAACAACCAATTTCCAAAAGACACCCCTACAAAATATAAAACCACCCCCTGTGTAAAAAATCAAATTCGGAAAAAACAAAGAACACCAGAATTTTGGGCTTATTTTGGGCTCTAAAATGCATTAAAAAATTTAAAAACTACCCCCATTTTCAAAAAACCACCCCCTTGCAAAAAATAAAATTTACAAAATCCAAAATGCACTAGATTTTTGGCTCATTTTAGAGTTTCAAATGCACTTAACATTATATCAGAAAAACTACCCCTGTGTAAAAAAAACCTCAACCTAATAATAAAAACTTAAACCTTGATGTTGGTATTTTTGAACAGCCCAAAAATCAGACTCCATTTGAACCGTAAAATTCGAAAAATATCAGAGACTCTAGTAACACTGTAATATTCCGAAAAAGATTGGTTTGCACAAAATTATGTTTGATTGTTAAAAAGGGACTGTTTTTTAACGTCAAGTGTTGGGGACCAAAAATCGGAGTAGGTATTTTTAAGAAGCCCAATAATCATAAACTCTACTGACACTAGAAAATTCTCAAAAATATTATTTTTTGACAAAGTCATATACCATACGTATATAAGTTATGTGTTGAAGCCCAAAAATCGGAGTGGATATTTTCGAGGAGCCCAAAAATCAAAAACTACAATAACACTAGAAAATTCTCAAAAATATTATTTTTGACAAATTCATATATACGTGGTGGAGAAGGGTTGATTTTATACTTTAAGGGTTAAAGCACAAAAATCAAAGTGGGTATTTTCGAGGAGCCCAAAAATCAAAAAAATACATTGACACTAGAAAATTCTCAAAAATATTATTTTTTGACAAAGTCATATGTATGTGGTAGAGAAGGGTTGATTTTATACGTTAAGGGTTCAAGCCTAAAAATTAGAGTGGGTATTTTCTAGGAGCCCAAAAATCAGAGACTCTACGGACATTAGAAAATTCTCAAAAATATTATATTTTGACAAAGTCATATATACGTGGTAGAGAAGGGTTGATTTTATATGTTAAGGGTTAAAGCCCTAAAATCGGAGTTGATATTTTCGAGGAGCCCGAAAATCAGGGACTCTACTGACACTGGAAAATTTTCAAAAATATTAATTTTTGATCAAGTCATATATACATGGTAGAGGAGGGTTGATTTTATAAGTTAAGAGTTGAAGCCCAAAAATCGAATTGGATATTTTCGAGGAGCCCAAAAATCAAAGACTACTTTAACACTAGAAAATCAACCCTTCTCGACCATGTATATATGACTTTGTCAAAAATTAATATTTTTGAGAATTTTCTAGTGTCAGTAGAGTCTCGGATTTTTGGGCTCCTAGAAAATACCCACTCTGATTTTTAGGCTTGAACCCTTAACGTATAAAATCAACCCTTCTCTACCACATGCATATGACTTTGTCAAAAAGTAATATTTTTGAGAATTTTCTAGTCTTAAAGTAGTCTTTGATTTTTGGGCTACTCGAAAATATCCACTCCGATTTTTGGGCTTCAACCCTTAACGTGTAAAATCAACCCTTCTCTACCACATACATATAACTTTGTCAAAAAATAATATTTTTGAGAATTTTCTAGTGTTAATGTAGTCTCTGATTTTTGGGCTCCTCGAAAATATCCACTCCGATTTTTGGGCTTCAACCCTTAAATTATAAAATCAATCCTACTTTACCACGTATATACGACTTTGTCAAAAAATAATATTTTTGAGAATTTTCTAGTGTTATTGTGGTTTTTGATTTTTGGGCTCCTCGAAAATATCCACTCCGATTTTTAGGCTTCAACACATAACTTATATACGTATGGTATATGACTTTGTCAAAAAATAATATTCTGGAGAATTTTCTAGTGTCAGTACAGTTTATGATTATTGGGCTTCTTAAAAATACCTACTCCGATTTTTGGTCCCCAACACTGGACGTTAAAAAACAGTCGCTTTTGAACAATCAAACATAATTTTGTGCAAACCAATATTTTTCGGATTATTACAGTGTTACTACAGTCTCTGATATTTTTCGAATTTTACGGTTCAAATGGAGTCTGATTTTTGGGCTGTTCAAAAATATCAACATCAAGGTTTAAGTTTTTATTATTAGGTTGAGGTTTTTTTTACACAGGGGTAGTTTTTCTAATATAATGTTAAGTGCATTTGAGACTTTAAAATGAGCCAAAAATATAGTGCATTTTGGATTTTGCAAATTTTATTTTTTGCAAGGGGGTGGTTTTTTGAAAATGGGGGTAGTTTTTAAATTTTTTTATGCATTTTAGAGCCCAAAATAAGCCCAAAATTCTGGTGTTCTTTGTTTTTTCCAAATTTGATTTTTTACATAGGGGGTGGTTTTATACTTTTTAGAGGTGGTTTTTTGGAAATTGGTTGTTGGTGCGTTTAAGAACCCAAAAAAAGGCCAAAATTCTGACGAATTTGATTTTTTTTTCTTTGAATTTTTATATAGTGGAGGTGCTGGCTTGATTCAAGTCAGCACCTCCACTCAAAATTTTAATTTTCACAAAAAGTAGCGGAGCCCAAAAATCGACAATACAGCCCAAAAAAGACCCAAAAAAATCCCAAAATTCTGACACTAAGAAATTTGGGAATTTCGTTTGTGGAGGTGCTAGCTTGATAGACCTATTCTAATGTCACTATTCGAAAAGTATTTAGTGAAAGAAATTACTATTTTAAAAAGTCGGATTCTTTTATCTACAATTCTGAGAGCAATGCAAATCAATTAAATTATAAATTATATAGTTTATCGGGAAAAACCTTTTTTTCCGAACAACTTGCAGATTATTTCATTCAGAATTTGTACAATGACGTTAATTCGGATTCGGATCAATATACTCTCATCATATTACCTTTTTCCCATTTCGCTGAATTTTGTAGAATTTGAAAATCGAAATTGTTGTATAAAGTTTTTAAATGGGCATGTTAGGTGGTCTAAAACGCGGTTTTTTGAGATACAAGGTAACTGGGCAAGTCACCCCACTCCCAGAAATAGTTTCCATTTCCGGAGAAAGAAAATCCGTAATTTTTTCTTCAAATTCCAATATTAATACCTGCCACCGTGCAGTTCAAAATTCCATTTGATTAACATGAGAAACTTTGTGGATTTTCGAAAAAATAGAACTCATACTTGAGTGTTTCACCGAAACGTGCCACGTTTTTTAGGGATGGAAGAGAAGTGTCTACGAAATAAAATCATACAAATAACTTTTATTTTTTACCCACCCTTACGCCCCGTAAATGTAGTTTTTTATTTTTGGGTCATATTTGGGGCGCTGTAGGGGGGGGGGGGGGTAAGGATGGGTTGAAAATAAAAGTTATTAGTAAAGTATTATTTCGTAGATAACCCGAGTCGAAATATAAGTCCTCTTTTTATTCTCTTCTATTCTCTAGCCTCAGAAACTTTACGAGGTTCTGATGAGGATTAATTCAACATAATGCAAGTACTATTCAACTACTCAAAATCTGCACAAATTTCCATTTTTGCATGTTTGGAGTTCTTAAAACGGACTTAATGAAATACTCATTAGATTTCAATTCAAATATTCTTAACAAATAATCATTATTAAATTACAGAAATTGTATAGCTGTCCATCTTCTTACTTGTATCGAATGCAGAATAAAACTGCAATGTCATTTTATTGAATAAGAGAAATATTTATAGTAGATTATAAATTTCCTATATTCAATAAATTCTTCATAATAATTTTGTTCTTCGTTCGTTGATTGAAAAGGTAGATTGATGTAATATTTCTGTATATATAGTAATGAACGTTTATCAAGTACATTTTAACTTTTTCTATTTCAAAAAATACCTACATTTTTGTTTTAAATTTATAAAGAAAAGTTCCGATACTATAATGAAAATTGAATAATTTTATTCCAGTATATTTTATCGACACATAATTAATACCAAAAGTCATATATGTGATACTGTTTAACTGAAAAATTAATTTAAGAGACGTTAAGCATTAATCCGCCCAAATTATTCTGTCTGTAATTTTACTTTTATTTACATATCTTAACATATTTGGCTGTTTCTTTTGTTCATATAAGCCATTTTACTTACAAAAAAAGAAAGAGTTGCTAAAGTTGTTAAAGAAAGAGTCGTTTCACATTCTAAAGTACCTAGACCCCTTTTCCAACTTTTAAAAAATTACAAATGAAATTTTTATAATTGGTATATACTCTTTTTTCCAGGAAGAATGTCTAAAAACACTTTAATGGCAAGTTGAATATGACAAATTCAAATTTTTGGTAGACCCATATTTGACACGTTATAATAATGCAATTAACAATAATTTTAATGCTTTCTTTTAACAAATCGTTTTCAATTTACTTCAATTTCATGTGCCAATACTTTGATTTTGGGGGAAAAAAATCCATGAAGTAAAGTGTGGTACCGGCTATTCTATAATCTAACCGAAGATTCATCTATTTGAGTAGAAAATATTGTAAACTCCGTCTTTAACCGACGGCTACGTTAATTTCGGGGAAGGGGAGATTAACAAATGATTTCACCTTACTTTGCAAATAATTAGTTCTTTTTTCTTTTATCGATTCCTTGGGACACTGCAAGCAACTTTTTATTTGAGTAGATTTGTGTCCCTCTACACTTAATTCTGCACCTGGCACATCTTTGGCTTCCAAATTAATTTTCAAAAATTGCTCATTTCTGTAGATTTTTTTTCTCTGTATGTTAAAATACCAAAACATGTCTAAAATGTCTGCTATTTGAACTTGCATACGTCGTCGACAATCGGATTGGTTACAGTTGGAACGTTTATTTAAAATGATGAAATATGCAAGTAAATATTTGCAACAAACAATTAATTAATATAAACAATTATTTGATCACAAAAAAGACTTATAAAGTGAAAGTTAGGATAATTATTTGGTTTTACTAGTTTAAAAATAAATAATCAATTTTAAATTTAAAGGAAGAAGTACCTTTTTCATAACAAATATAAATTTAAAATAATTTTTAATTTCTTTATGCACTTCAATAATTACTGTTTGTTGCAAACAATTATAAACAAAAAAATAAAAAAAACAATGTTAAATAAGAGCGCCAACGGTAATCAATCCGGTAAATGAGCGCGAAGAAATTAATTATAATTAATTAAATATTAATTAATTATTAAATCATGAATGTTTGGCTTTGTATGTACTAATACGCTTGCTTCAAACTATTTTTTCTGATAATTTATATACCGAAAATTAATTTTAATGTAAAATAAATAGCAGTATATCACTTTTAAATATTTTCCTGTAATTCAAAGTCAATAAAAATTATTTTAATGTCAACATTCCTTATATATTATTGTTAAAACATGTTGGAAATACAATGCCATTAATGTATATCGTACATTATATAGTGAAATAGTCAAGAAATTTACAGTGACTCTTCAGAAAACAGCCAAATAGTAGATCTTTTTCAAATTTTTGAAACTTTAGAGTCAATTAGGGAGGGTAAAAAATATGTTAACGGAATAATCGCTAAACATATATAAATCGTCTAGATTTGAACTATTTTTATTGATAATTTAAATCTCAAAAAAATGTTTGTTTAACTTTGAAGAAGTGCTTCGTTTTTTGAGATTTTTAGCTACGTCTACGATGCAGAGGCAGAAGGAATTTTTTAAATGAAATTTTAGGGGAGTGTTTTTGACTCCCAATAGAAAGTTTTTATTTCTATTAGAACTTTGCGCAAACAACCTTTTTTCGATTATTTTCAATAATTTTATATTTGAAACTTTCAAATAGGTTTTAAAATTATTTCAGAGTTTATATAATATTAAAAACGGACTGAAAATTTTGTAGAGATTATAAGAGGTATAATTTAGAACTTCTAAAATGCTGCAAAATTCTTCAAGAGACTCAAAGACGACTAAAATTGTATTAAATAAGACTTAAGAGAATCAAACAAGGAAGACGAGTATTAAGAAGATTTAAAAAAGAATTTATTCAGCGCCATGGAGAATATAAAAAGGATTTATATTTCGACTCGGGAATCCTCCTCAATCCCTACAAAACTATGTCCCTTCAAATGCGCACAGTAGTTTAGGTTGGTTCCTCCCCGCTACTATTATTTACTTAAATGTTAATTTTCAACAGCTTTTTAGTCTGGAAGTTGTCGAGACGAAATATGTTTTTCCTTATAAATATCTAATTGTTATCTCTCAGACGTAATATCAAGAAAAAGTTACATTCTAAACTTCTTTTTAAAACAAATTATATGATTTTGATCTTTTGAGTTGGTTCTTGATTCAGTGATGATTAAAATGATTGGTATACATTTCCTAACCATCTTATATGACACAATTTTGGAAATGGTACCAAGTTAAAAAGTACTAAACGAAAAATGCAGGTCTCGTGGAGCAATGAGATATTCAGCCCCGGTTAGTGGTGAGATGAAACTTTGTTGAATTGACAAGGGCGAGTTGGAAGTTTTGGCTCCAGACCTCCTGGCGCCGTCGCGACGCTTCCCAGCTTTTGGCAAAACATCCCCCTACGAGCGACCGGGCGAACAGGCGTCTAGCTTTTTTATAGCTACCACCGTTGGGTTGGAACTGGTTTCACCCCGGACCCCCATAAAACCTCCTCCGTACACTCGCTGGTTCTCTCACGACTTTACTCATCCCTTCCTCTTTTTGATATGTCCTTTTTGTGCAGCTTCCTCTTTTATATCGCCCAACCCTTATTTCCTCAAACTCAGAGCTTCTGACAAGGCAGATATTGCTATTTTCTTGTATCCGCTTTACCATTATGTGGCATTATGTATAAAATCGAAAGACATCGTTGGCACGTAAAGGCCAAACATTAGATGAGTTGAGAATAAATATGGAATATGTCCTTTTATTTCTTGTCTTCTTCTTGTTCAACTAGATACCGAAACATGATTCCGAAATTTCAACATTGTGTCCACTGTAGAAAAAGGTCAATAAAAGACATTGGGATATTTAACTTTAAGCTAGCTACGATTGTAGGTTCTTACGAATATTCTCCTCGTTCTCAATGTTTTTACTACTTGATTTTAATTAAATAAACTAATGATTTTTCAGGGTGAAAAAGCTATTCAAGCCACGGTCCTCAGGTTTTGGTTTCGCCCTACTAGTGTCCATAGTGGAGCGCGTAGCAAAATAGTGGGATACTTTGGAAAAATATTCTGCCTATTTGAATTCAAAGGGTTAAGCATTCGGGGGAAATGGGAAGATTGAGAGAAATTGAAGGCTTTGAAGAACCTTATGCTGGAAGCTTTTCGTTTAGTAGTTCGATTCTCTTCAGAAATGTTCTAGTTGCCGCTCTGAAGTACTATGGCTGTATTCACAATGGCTATATTTATTTGTGCATATTTCAACAGCATTTCGCTTCCCCATAGGTATCAAATAAATGTACTTTCTCATAGAAAGAGGTTCTTCTGTATATCAAAAGAAAAAATGGATACTTTCAATATTTTTCTAGCTTATGTTTCTGTCTTGCCGAAAGTCAGAGAGCCCGCACGAAAATGTATAAATTGATGTGTTCTGTTATTATGAAAAAATATTTAACTCACGGTAGTTTTATATTCCAAATTGAAACCTCATAGAAACAATGTAACTTTTTTTTAAGTTTCTATGAATCGACTAAATAAGAATGCGTTCATCAAAAGTTCTTAAATAGACCAATTCACGCGTCTCGACGACGCGAACAGTTACATAAAATACGCAATACTGTTATATCCCCAGTATATAAAAATCCTCTTTGAAACAAGGAAAATGGTTTTGTTAAACAATTTAAAAACGATATTAGTGGGTTATGTTAGGTCCTGAAAGATTCTTAATTTGGGCAATCGATGCGTCTAAAAGACGCAAACAAGTATGCTATATACATTGCTGTGTTATTGCCAATTATCATGGACGTAGGAAACACGGGACTATGCATGCCATTGCGGGGTTGATGCAATGAGGGGAGAGGTCCGCCATCTATTGATGTCCCGCGACAAACATGGCAGCGCCCACATGTTTATATTTTCATGCACAGTTGGTCGGCAAAAATGCTCTTGCGCATAATCAAGTGGCACATCGTAAGATGGGGGCTCTCCCCACTCATGGAATTCTCCCCACTCATGGAATTCTCCCCCTTCCCGTGAATTCAACCTCGCTGGCCCGAGTTAGGATGACATGCCTAGTCCCGTGTTTCCTATGTCCATGCCAATTATAAAAAAGTTTTTCTCATGACAGCCAGATAAGCAAAATATTTTTTTGATTTATAAATCGGTCACAAGAGGCCATAGAAGGTTTGTTAATAGGCCATTCGACGTGTCTTGAAGATGCGATCAAATATGTAAAATACGCTACTGTAGTATTCCTGGTATGAACCAAGTTTTTATCATATAAACAGACTACACGAATTTTCTTGAAACTTCATAATCAGTACTGGTGAGTTATAAAATGTCCAACAAAAGGTCAATTGATGCGTCTCAAGGAAGCGAACAAATATGTTACATTTACAATCTAGTATTATCGTATTTTGAATATCGAAAAAGTTTTGAATATTAAACAAGCTTTTTTCATATAAAAGAATACAGAGTATATA
>NC_046666.1:60979212-60981200 GCF_010883055.1 Belonocnema kinseyi | reverse complement strand
AAAAATTTTCATAAGGACAACCGCAGGATTTCACCGGGAGCGGGTGCTAATCTGAAAAATAAGAAAAATGGTGAAAATTGGGGTTTTAGACCCCTTTGCTGAAAGCTTTTCTTTTATTCCGATTTTCTTTGGGGATGACCCAAATTGAAGTTCTTGATATGTAGAATTTTAATAAAAATACAATTGTCTTCCTTACATTCTGCTTTCTTTTATATCAGTTGTTAAAAAAGAACTAAAATATGAAAAATTGTGTATCAATGGTTAAAAAATTAGAAAAATGATGAAAAGTAGGTTTTGTAGGCTCCTATGCTGGCAGCTTTTCTTTTAGGTCGATTTTCTTCGGGGATGGCTCAAATTGCAGCTCTTGAAATGTACAATTTAGATCAAACATGCCCTAACTTTTTTCTTTAACATATTTTTCTTTTTTGTATTAATGGTTAAAAAATAAGAAAAATGCAAAAAAATTGATTTCAGACCCCTATTCTGGAAGCTTTTCTTTTAGTCTTGCCAGAGGTCCCTTGGCGATCTCTTCTTGGAGTGATTTTTTACAATTTCTTTATAGTAAAATACCCAAATATTATTATTTTATTAGTCAAAATACTCAATTACTAATTAAATTATATAAAACTTGCGCTTATTCAGATTTAGAGTTTTTTTATCTGAAGAAATATACACCATCCATTTTTAGCAAATGATACAAAAATGAGTGGGTGACACATAAACAAACATTTGTTTTTGTGTACATTCTATTGTGTCAATGTAACTGATATTTAATACAAAAAATTATTCCTAAAGAGAATTTGGGTATAATAAAGCATTAGAAATGAAGGGATCTATAATAACTTGTAAGTGTACGTTTGTGTTAAATAGATCTGTGTAGAGTTGATTATAATTTGATATTTCCTATTGCTATTGCCTATTTGCAGAATAGTTGTGAGATTAGAATCAACTCATTTCAGGGCAAAATGGAGAGATACTGAGATACTGTTCAATGTTCATTCTTCCCTCGCAATAGCAATAAATACAGATACAGAAGCGAACTCCCCTTTCTCTTGATTTCTCTTTTCTCGACGACGATCGTCTCTTTTGTCCTATTCACCACTCCGACACTCACTATCATCTCATCCCCGGAGTCTGCGAAAACTTTCCCCCATTAATTCCCCAGAAAATTTTATCGCCATAGCATGCCGGATTGATATCGCCCTTCGGAGGCAGAAAAGAAGACATTCTTATCTATATACTTTGTATTACTATAACGAATTGGTTTCAGAATTACACAATTAACCATCGAACTAAATTGGAGAAATTTTCGCACATTTCTGAAACCTTTCACTGTAAATTATTTTGATATATTTTATATTACATGTTAGAGGGAATGCACAGAATAATTGGGAATAAGAATCTTTTGACCGTATATTATTATCTCACCAAAAAAATCTACGCAGCAAAGAATTCCGCCGAGTTTAAATTTATTAGTAGAATCGACAAAGAAATTGATAGAAATTGAAGTTAAAATTAAAAGAATTGAAATAAAAATTTGTTAAGTAATTTAAAAAGATATCTAAATTTGAAGATGTATTAAACTGTAAAAAAATACAGAACTTTGAAAGTATATTAAAAACCGCTAAAAGCTTAAACCATGGCAAAATTATTAATGTTAAAAAAGAGAGAAAATCTCACCAAGTTCAGAGGTTTTTCCCTTTTCATCTACTTGATTTTATGTTTCATTTGTCGATTCCACTGAATACTTTTCAACTGGCGGAATTCTTTGCATCCTAGATGTTTTTGGTGAGATTTTACTTATTTTTTATTCACTGCTTTTCTTAAATAAAACGCTCGTTTCCAATTAATAAAAATATTTAATGCTCAGCACAATATAATGCATATGTGGGTCCGGATGCAATAAGGGCACATAAAATTTTTTCCTGCGAAAACGAAGTCCCCTGGAGGATTTAGAAAAAATTTTCGAATTTTAATTTTCAAAAGAT
>NC_046666.1:60954070-60979112 GCF_010883055.1 Belonocnema kinseyi | reverse complement strand
TTGAAAATTAAAATTCGAAAATTTTTTCTAAAGCCTCCAGGGGACTTCGTTTTCGCACGAAAAAATTTTATGTGCCCTTATTGCATCCGGACCCACATATAATGTTGTAACGATCCGCCTAAAAGCTTAATACAGTATTCCTCTGGTTACACTAGTTCTTCAGATATTCCCTCGGTGTCAGAAATAAAAAAATCTCTAGTTATTTTGAAAGCCCGAAAGATATGAAGACATTTTTTTTAAGTAAATTTTTTTTTTTAATACCCTTGTTCTGTGTCAGTTTTTCTACACGACATCCCCGAGGGTTCAGTGTGACTCTTTTGAACTTTTTGAACTTTTTTATTTATTTATTTTTGTTAAATTCTATTTTCAAAATGATGAATAAAATGTTTGTAATTTTTGAGCCAAGTATAGAAGTGGTGCAGACCAGTAGATTAGTAGAATATGCGTTAGACGCTGTTGTGGTAGCTAATTTCTAAAAAGATCATTTTTTCCTTGCACTAAAAGGTACAAGATATTACACACTAATCCAACAGACTTGTCCTAATAGTATACTGAATGTGTGGCTAATTATCTCAAATGATATATTTCGTAGGATTTTTTAATTTGCTTCATCCAATTTAGCAAATATAAAAAATATATATGCGCGCAATTTAATTTTTGGCGACTTTTTATTGATCCAAAAAGGTTTGATGCAAATCGGTGAAGAATGGTTTGAGGCGATTTATTGTTGTAAATTATATTCTTCTATATGTTCACTTGTAGTAGATATTTTTATATTTTAAAAATAATAACTGTAAACTAGTATATATAGTATAATAACTAGTAAACTATCAGAAGACAAAATTTATTTATTCGAATACTATTATTTTATTAGTCTAAGTATATTATTAGATAACTTTGTATGTTAAGTTTCAAGAAAATTTTTAAATTGTGGGATTATAATCACAGAAAAAAACCCCGATTTATTCCCCTAAGGTGAAAGAGAAACAATATAGTAATTTTATTCCTGCTTTATCCCCTGGAAAATTTTAATTTTTGTTGAAGCTAGTTTTTGTCAAATGTTTCAAAAAACTGTTAAATATAAACAATTTTTGAAGTCGAAGTTATAGATACTAAAATTGACAATTGTACTGTAATAAAGATTAATACAATTTTTTTACTAATGCGCAGAAATGAGATATGGGAATACATAAACATTAAAAACCGTAATAATAAATAAAAAACAAACTCGTAAATTCTATGGGTACAGGGATTCAAACTTCAAAAGTAGTCCTTTTGGAAATTGATGACAGTTATTATTTTCGAGGCAGTGTGTAAGTTCACCAAAATTCGCTGCACATAAAACAAATATTTTCGGTAAACCTAGGGATACTGAAAAGGGCGGCTTGGTTTACCGAAATTCGGCGATAGCAGACCAAACATTTTCGAGTGTCTAGACCTTGGCCTGCAAACGACTAGAAACTTCGTATTTTAAAACTATAACTTTGTTTAAGAATATGATATAGTAATATAATTATCAAGTTTTCAGGTCCTTGAATCCATTTGGAGTTTTATCTAAATTTGTGTCTGATAAGGTTTTTGGGTTGCTTAATCCAATTGTGAAAACAGCTGAATTTTCAAATTTGAAATGGAGAAGTCAGTATAGTGGATCAAAATTTTGAAAATGATTGGATTTGTGTAAAAATGGGTATCCTGAGGTTTTCGGGTTCGCTTAATAAAAATGCGATAACAGATTTAGAAATGTTTGAATCTTTATTGAAATTTGTATTTTAAGATTTTTAGGGTCGTTAAATGAAAATGTGTTAACCCAATTTAAAAATTAAAATTAGTAGATGAGAATTTTGAACAAAATCATTCTATTTGTATGAACATGGATATTTTAATATATTTGGGGTCACTGAAACCAAATGTGTGAACATGTATATTTGAAACAATTTATAATAACGGAGAAAAATTGGATTTTCTTAAATGAGTATGCCCTGTAATTTCTTCAGGTTTTGGCTTTTTTGAAAAGGGAATTTCTTGAGTTTTCTGAACTTGATAAATACACTCAAAAAAATGTCCGGTTAAATCAACCAGAATTCTGATTAAATAAGCCCTTACTTTTTTTTCTGGTTAGGGAACCAGAATGCTGGTTAATTTAATCAGAATTTAATCAGAAAAAAAATATTCAAAATAATTGAATCTTTATAAAACTTTATATCCTAAGATTTTTAGGGTCGTTGAATCAAAATGTGGTTACACAATTAAAAAAAGCTACCTCTATGAGAAAGCAAAATGAAAAAATAGCAGTTCAGAAATTTGAAAGAATCTCTCTAAATTTGAATCAGTAAAAATTGTTACTAATTTGAATCAGTGGCTCAATTATAGCTATAAAATAGTTATTATTTACTAATGTATCAGTAACAATTACTAACTTATTAGTAAAAACTACTGATTCATAGCTAGAATTGATTCACTAATTGAAATTAGTAAACATTTTAATTGATTCAAATTTATGGAGATTGTTAAATTTTTACAAAAATGGGTAGTCCGACATCTTTGAGGTCGAAGAAACTAAATGTGATAACATTTATGTATTTTTAAAATTTCTAATAGTAGGGAAAAATTGGGATTTTTTTAATCGGTATGCAACGCAACTTCTTCAGATTGGCTTTTCTATGTGTTCTGTGGTTTCTGGATTTGATAAACGGAAAAGTGATAACAGAATTAAAAATTTAAAACAAAAGTATACAATATGATGGATACAAATTTTGGTAATAATTGGATCTTTATAAAAATTGATACTCTACAAGATATTATTCTCATCGCTCAAAACTAAAGTTGGTAAGAAAACTTAAAAACTCGAAAAGTCAAATAAGAATCTGAGAAAAACGAAGGGGTTATTAAAAATATATGTACAACTATTTTTTTACCTAAAAATGTCGCAAAAATCCTCAATATAAAAGATACCTATATTTCATAAATTTTGAGACTTTTCCCTCGTCACTGAGTCCATCTCGGGGCACTGGGAAAAAGTAGGAGGTCGATAAAACAGACTCCCGCGAAACGACGTTTTCCACTTTGAATGGAGGCGAAGTGGGAACAACGCCAAACTTTTTCTGTGTTGGGTGAAATGTGGGGCCACGAGAAAACGCGATTAAATACGGTTCTGGCAAATTTCCAAGGAGATTCTGCACTCTTCCTGGAGTCCATTCTCAAAGAGCTAGCTCCTTTACGTGGTTAGTGCCTACTTAAATTGATGACACACCCTGTATAGGAAAGTCGGTTCCAGCGTATGTATGTGGGTTTCGAATGTCCCATTTTAGTAAGACGCAAGTCGATGCCCACTCGCTTAATCGCTTTTACTACATCCATTCCTATTGAATCGAATCTCGAACGGTCTTTCTGTCTGTCGGTGTCATTCATGTCGCCCGAGCACCTTTCGCAATCAGCGAGTACGTACGGCAAGTGCATAACATGTGCGTGCGTGTCGCCCACGATTTGAGGAAAACACCGTTTCGCTCTCTTTTTCTTCCATGCATAATCTACCTCCGCTTTTATTTCAAAACTATGCGAAGAATGTGCTCTGTGGTAAAGTGTATAAATCAAGCATTCGTATTACAGTCAAGTTCAGATCAAGTTAAAGATAAAAATCAAGATAAAAATTGCAATAGGAGAAACTCTTGTATTATATTTAGCATACGTTAATTAAATGTCTGCACTTCAGTCTAAAAAAAGAATGTAGTTTTTCAGTGTGGCCATAAGTCAAGGAAAACCTTGAACTCAGGGAAATCAGCTCGTCAAAACGATAGAATATACGACTGTTTTTTTAGAGGACCTTTTTACCTTAAACGAAATCATAACCAGCTGCAGGACAACTTTCACAGAAATCGCTTATATGTTTCTTGTCATTCAACTTGTTTATGAAATTTTATGTATAAATGGACAATTGAAAATCGAAAATATATATATTCATTATTTTTCCTATCATTCTGTGATAGTTTAATGTCGATGCAAATTTAGATTTACAATAATGGGTAAAATTCGAAGAATAAATTTGTATGCCAAACGACAAGTGTGTCTTGAATTTGAAACTATGCACGGTATTTTCTGTATTTTCTTCAACATTTTTTATATGCAGTTGATATCCTGCTAGTGAAACGGCAAAATTCTTTTTTGTTGTTTTTTAATGGATTTTCGAAAATTGCGTTTTGGTATCTCGAGTATAGGTCCGCGGTCTAAGCCTGTTAACTGCTTATGACGTCTTATGGGAAATCCGTTCTTTTTCTTACAGTGGCTCAGTTTACTCTTAGAATTGGTCAGTGAGACACATGTCAGTGTGTGTGCAGTTAAGTGCATTTGTGCGTCGAAAGGGTCGAAGGTTTTTTGTTGCTACTTTCACGTCATCTTCGATGCTGTGAAAACGAATGTGAGAGACGCATCTCGACTTCTAACATTAAAAATATTTTTGCAATAAACTATTTTAAATTTTTGCAAGCGCATCTATGTTCGGCTTGCGATTCTAAACTTTTAAAAATATAAAACTTGCCCTTCAATTGTCATATGATGTTCAATTTTGATTTAAATGTTCCAAAACTAATGTGTAAATTTTACATTTTAAATAAATATTGAAAATTGCAAAAATAACAACGAATTTCCTTCGCCGTATACAATTTCTGAAATGTCAGTTAAAATGTTTAGACCGCGGACAATTGGATTTATAATATAGTTAATCACAGATTTGTACAGTTAAAGGAATTGCTTGTTCTACTACAACTGCAGTTCTCTGAAAAAAACATTGATTTTTTTTTATTTTTCTGGAAAATGCTATACAAGAT
This sequence comes from Belonocnema kinseyi, assembly GCF_010883055.1. Classification (NCBI taxonomy): domain Eukaryota; kingdom Metazoa; phylum Arthropoda; class Insecta; order Hymenoptera; family Cynipidae; genus Belonocnema; species Belonocnema kinseyi. The sequence goes on along the minus strand of NC_046666.1, from coordinate 60,974,292 downwards.
ATCATAAAATGCGAAAATTCCATTTATGAAACAAAAAATTCTCCTGGCCATAAAAGTTATTTAACCCGTATACAACTCACAAGATATTTTTCTTGTGATAGCATAAATAAAAAAAAATTGGCTTATTATCTTAAATCATATCTTTTATATTTCTTAAATATCTCAATTAGGTCAAAAGTTATATAAGTTAGTAGAAAAAATGTCGGTACAAATAGCTAAATTTTTTTGTTGCGCATATCGGGATCTGGAAAAGGGCTACTTGTATCGAAATTTTTTTATTAATATTCGGATTTTTTTAGTAGAGGTAGGATAGTTAGTTGCCGCGGATGCTTAGTTGGTGTACCGTTATTTACTACAACAAAAATAGGATATTTAGTCTCACGAAAATAGTTTTATCTTCCTAATTCTTGCATAATATGTCATTGATTGTTTTGGGTATCTTTTAAAAATTTAAGAGCAATTTAATTCGAAAAGTATTTAATTAATGTCAGCGTACACTGAGATAAATATTTGTCTTTAAAGAAACCGCTTATTTGGGATTTTTTATTTATTTAATCAAAAAGCAACTCAAAATGAATTAAATGACTTTAAATATGGTTTAACTTTCATTCGGAACAAAAAACAATTTTTTTGAACAAGAATGGAATAACTGAGAGCCAATAAATATTTTTCTTTGATTCAAAGAATCTTTTTCCGCCAAATCATCCTAAGGGTCGGGAAACATTACGCAGGTGCCGTATTTATTTTCTTGTATTTTTTATTTGAATATATTTTTTTACTAACTGTGATTAAGATATCAAGCTGCCTAAAGCACATTTTTCCATTATTTAGGGTTCTACATTTGTCTTTACGTTTAATTTTTTCTTTAAGGTGCGCCAACATACCCTCCCCTATAAAAAAATGCCTTTTTATAATTTGTAGAATTAATACAAAAGTGTAGTCTAAATTAATGTTTAAAGAATAAAATAAAATAAAATTCACCATTTTTCCTTAATAAATTTCAAGTATATGGTCCTTCAAAAATTAAAAATAAATGGAGTCAAACGGAATGATGGATAATCTGATTATAAAAATAATTATAATTAATAGATAATTACAAATAATATTTCAAAATCTGGTGTCGAGAGGGACCGAAGAGGGGATTTATAAATTTATAAATTCAATTGTGTTTCTTAAAATTATTTGAAATGATTTAGTATTGAACAGTTTCAAAACTTTCACAGTGTATATAAATGCTGAAGAATTCTAATAATAATTGTTACAATAATTAAATCAGCTTACAAAGAAAAAAATGAGATCAATGATTTGCATTTGAAATATAGCTCAATTAAAATTTCTTATAATTTTAAGTGGTTAAGTGTAAGCTTTCGAAATTGAACAATTTAAACATTTGAAATGGAAAAATATAAAATTTGAAAAATTTCAATTAGCATTTGAATTTTTGAGAAAAATGAAAGAAAATAAATTTTTTTGATTGCGAGAAACTTTAAAACTTTAAATAAAAAATTACTTTTAAACAATATTAAAATATTTTAATTTTTGTTGTTATATGAAAACTGATCTTTTTTGCATATTCTTGTTAAAATTTTGAATAACTGTTTGTAGGATTCTCGGCATATTAAATAAAAGTTTAATGGTTTTAAATAATTTATATATACGCAAATGCTCGACCCACTCTGTATCTTATAAGTTTAACTTTCATCGCGTTAACAAATTGTCGATTACCTAATCTTTGTTGAATAATTTATAGGATTCTGTATTAATAAAATATTGATTTAATGCTTGAAAATGAAGTTTAGAATACGAAATGTCATTAATTTAATTCGATATGGAGTACATAGCATTCTCGATGGATACCTTAAGAAGATATGTATTCTGAAATACAACTTGTGCAATCGAAGCACATTATGATTATAAAATGAAAATATTTCCTGGCGCAAGTGTATTTTCACAACCAATTACAATTTTCACATGGTTCTATTTTATTGTAATTTATTTTATTTTGTTGCAAAAATAAATTTTCACCAAGATTTCTTTTTCCAAGCATTTAAATTGCTAAACAAAGAACAATTTAAATATGATTTCTTATAGGCATAAACTTCTTTGCTAGAATTTTAAATGGAATTAAAGAATATTATGCAAATAAGTTTATCAAAATTACCAAGCAATATGTACATGTTCTCCAACATCCTTGAAAATTTATATCTTTTGCCTTCAGTTATGAGTAAACTTCCGACGAACTGACGAAAGGTATAATGTATTTTTAAAGTGGGATCAGCTCCTCAAAAATTGACAAAATTTAGAAAACCCCAAAATATAATGAAAAACAAGAAGACCAGGTAATGCAACGTCTCTTGCATAATTGCCCATTGCCTACAGAAGAAACGTATCTCCCTGGATGCAGACTGGGATGACCAAATTTGGCGTGGACACGTATTCTCCTGCATTCCTAAAGATGGAGTCTTTTATAAATTTCCAGGTCACAAAAGGAAAAATTACTCCAAAAGGAATAAAATACTATTATCTTATCTTTTCTTACATGATAAACTTCAATATGTACTTTCAACGCATTTTAAAAAAAAGTCTGTTTACAATCTGCAGTAGTGTGGGAGTATTAAAGATATGAATGAAACTTGCATCAATAATAATTGGCAGAAATTGGAAAATATAAAAAAAACTTGAACTAATTTTTTGTAGACTGGATGTGATGTAATTCTTATGAGAGCCATGGAAAATATGCGCCGAAATCGTATTTTTAGAGAAAAGACTGTTTGTTTGGATTAGTTATTTGTAGCAAGACAGGGAAGTACTGCGCTGTTTCAGGTCCAAGGCTATAATGTAATGATTTAATAAGTTTGTTTTAATATTATAATTAATTAATTATAAATTCTATAATATTTTGTTTGTCTAATATAATCAATAAATACTAATTTATATTAATAATTTGTTGCATATATTTGTACAATAAATATAATAAGGAATACATGTCAGTGTAATTTATTTGAGATAAAATTCAATTATTACGATTGTACAAGCAATTAAAAACTGTGTTGATCATTGTCAAATAATTTTTACTAAAAAGTTGCTCTATAAAAATCCGAAATTTTTAAACGTAATATAACTTGCTTCAAAGTATAAACAATGAAAATTATACGAATCTCACCAATATAGTAACAGTGTTATTATTTAACGGAAATTATGAATTAAAATTTTTTATAAGAGGGGAAAGGATTTGAAATAATTTTTGGTATCAATTCATTGTAGAACTTTATTTAGAAAGTATTTCTGTATAAATTTCAAAGGTTAAAACAAATTATATAATTCTAAATATTTTTTAAGATTTCAGAGAAGCCTCGCTGTTTTCTTAAATTTAAAATATATAAAGAACTGTAAGAGATTCAAGGGAATTCCAGAGGAACAATATAAAAAAATTTGGCGTTTCTATAGATCCAAAATGATTTTATATTGTATTTGCCAGTAGATTCAAAAATAATTTAAGGGTTTTAAATTTCGTTGAAAATTTCAATAGATTATATTATAATTTTGCCAATTTGAAAGCCTTTTAATACATTAAAAAATTTTAAGGGACTGGCTATTTTTACAGTATTTTGCGAAGACTAATCACGGTCAAAAGTATCCCTAATGTTAGTATTACGGAATTTTCTGTGGCATTAGCCCCGAATACGCCGGAAGTGGGGATATAGTGTTACGGAAAATTCCGTAACGGCAAAAAACACGCATATTTTTAATTGCTTCCGGAAATAATAAATTTAATTGCACTCAACAAAAAGTTGATCTTAACGGGTCTTATTACCACCCTCATTTTGTTTAAAATTACGATAAGACTATTGTAATTACGAATTTTTGAAAGCGATTTTTCAAAGGCAATGGTTTTCCAAATGTCTGGAAAAAGAAAAAGTTAAAAAAAAGAGACAATGGAACGACAACCGACAATTGCATTGTTGTGGACATGCCAACAATTAATCTTCAAACAGTATTTTATATGAATAGACTTATTAATTTATTTAGTAGTGGTTAGTTAATAATTAATAGTTACTATCTAATATAATTGTTGAGAAAATATAATTGAATTATTTTTGTTATTAATAAACAGTAATAAATGACTTTTGATTGCCTGTGAAGAGTTAGGCCGTTTTGAATTATGAACTATTTTTTAATCATACCGTATCAAATATTATATACAATAACGTATTTCATCCATAAAAAGTAACAATTAATCGCAAAAGTGTACTGAGTGAAACAGAAAATTTATAATAAGTAAATCAATATAAATAAAGTTTTATTATTTATACAGCATTATTAATTATTATTATTATTAATTTCTTTTTCAAAGAAATGTAGTTTATTAAGAATACAGTTACAATCATAGAATTAATAAAAACTTACATTATTACGAACCGAAGGGTTAATTATATACTCGGATTTTTGGTGTGCACTAGATTGCAAGATTGCATGGGATCGCAAAAGATTGCAAGAGATTTTTAAAGATTCCATGGATTATAGGAAATTCATTAAAGAAAATCATTACAAAAAAAAACACAACAATTATAGGATAATCAGTATTGGAATAAATAATACAAAAATATTGAAGGAATTAATGTAAAAAGTAAGAGAAACTACAAAAGAAAGATTTTTTGGACTACTCGTAATCTCATATGAAAGTACACAAAAATATAGCGGTTCTGCAAAAATAAAATGCACACAACAAACATTTGTGAATTCCCTTGACACCTTCATAATCTCTTTAGATTTAATTGGCTCTCATATGAAAACCTGTTGGAATATCTTTAAAATCTTTTAAAATCTGTTAAAACCAATTGCAATTTGTAAAATACCCACAAAATCTTTCAAATAATTGCAGTTTCTATAAACCATAATTTTCTCTCCTTCAATAATTGTTGAAATAGTAGAAATCCCGTAAAATAAATTGCAATTCATTAATGTTATCTAAAATAACCGTTTTAATCTCTAGAAATCTTCGAAATCTCTCGAAATCATGGGAAAACGTAAAAATCCTCTGAAATCCATGGAAATATTTTTTATGTCTTGAAAACCGATGGAATATTTTGAAATGAGTTTATATATTTAGAAATACAATAAATTAATTTTCAAGGCCTTAAGATTCGTGGAAGTCCTTTGAAAATCCTAAAAATACTTTTAAATTCGTTGGCATTTTTGGGAAGCGTAAACGTCCACTAAAATCCAAAAAAAAATATTTTTAATCTCTTGAAAAACCATGGAATCACTTAAATTAGTTTTTTTGTTTAGAAATACCATAAAATCATTTTACATGCGTTAATATTTGTGAAAGTCCTTTAAAATTTGTTGAAATCGTTTGGAATCCGTCAAAACCTGTGAATATATTAGAAAAATTTTTAAATGCTTTGAATATTTTTTTAATCTTACGAAATTGCTTGTAATCCATCGAAATTCTTTGAAATTTCCCACAAAATTTTTGAAGTCCTACTTTAAATAAAAAAATCATTCCTTTGTACTTTTTTTTATTTTCTTCATCCACTTTTTCAATATTAATACATTCTTTATTTCTATACTGATTTTCTTATAATGATTTTATACAATGATTTTTCTAGATTCGCGAAAAAATTACTTTTTTGTAATGGAACAATTGCCGAACGTTTCTGCTGGGTAGAAAACCTGTTCATTTAGAAGTAAATTGATATAAATACCTAATTTTTAATTTCTCCTAGAAAATAAATAAATAAACATTATAAGAAAAAGGGCACCGAAGAACCCGAACGATTTTTAACAACGCCTTCACTGTTTTCAGACGACAGGAACGGAACGACGAAATCGGACTGACGGAGGACCGAGTGGGAGTCGCAAAAGTGTTGTTAGACGTGAGGTAGTTGCAGAAGTGACAAATTGTTTTAAAACGACAGGGAGGACTACCCTTTACACCTATGGATATTTGCAACGGTGAGTAAAATTGCCAAGTAACCCCTGAATCCGCAGAAACAAAAAATCCCCCTTTTTTTTAGCTGTCTTATTGATTTTCCTCCGATTTTCCGACAGATGGGCGTGCTGTCCTCGTCTGGACGTCAGCGGTCAATCCTTTTTCAATTTATCTCCTTTTTTAAATTTACAAAAAATAATGTCATTCGCAATCGAAAATCTATTCATTTTTTGGAAAAATCGGTTAGTGAGTAACTGGTAGCCCGGGCGAAGTAAAAGCTAACCTCAAAACACTAAAGGGGGGTGAGGATTCATGCAACGGGTGTCTCCAGAAATAGAGATGATTCATAATAAGTTAAATTGACAGATCCAACGAATTCGTCGCAGATTCGCCTACTTTTTCCTCTCGGCTGTGATTTTTCATCGGGTTTAATGATTTTATCTCCCCATTCCATTTTTTTAAAGCCGCGCGCATTTTACTGCGGTTGTGTCGCTTTTTTCCCGGTGGACGAAACACGCGACATGCCAAAACAATAGTACCCCGGGAAAATCAATAGGCGGGGTGTGAGAGGTTAAAAGAGAGTTGAGGGATGTACAGTGGAGCAAATACAGAATTTAACCTGCAACATAAGCCTGCATCCATAAAAAATAAGAAATTAATAGCATTCCAGTTTAAAGAAAAGTTGTTGCAGATTTTTTTATTTCGTTTCGAGTGCAATACGTAAACAAGTAAAGTGACATATCTGGACAATTCAGCAATATTATAATATTTGGCTTTGAACAAATTGACGAAATATACCCGCGATTGAATTATTGCAAATGTACATTTAATCTTTTAAATAGTTTGACATAATCATTTTTTAAATACGTAAACAATCGGCATTTTTTAGAATATTTTATTTTCGAAATTAACACTCAACTGCAGCCCTTATTTTTAAGCCTATTTTGAGATCCTTTTTTTAAAATGACCATTAAATTTAAAAAGTTGTAGTTGCTTATATTTCAAATGCATTGCGGGTGCAATGTAAACAAGTAATGCGACACAAGTAAGCAATTCAGCAATATTATATTTTATCTTTAAACAAATTCGCAAATTAAGATTGCAATTGGCCACAATTATTATTAATTATAAGACTGAAGAACGTGAATAGTTTAGTTAATATTAAAAGTTAGGGGTCGTCCATATATTATTAGGAAATGGTTTTTAAACGTTTTTTGGACGCTCTTGTAACTCTATCCCAACAATAGACAATGCCCCACCCCCCGCCCTTTGTTACGTAATTTTTTTAGTAACCTGATTTTTTAATTATAATGAAGTTTTCTGTGTTCGTAAAAATGATTCCAAATTTGTTATGTTTACGGTTTTCGATAACAAATAATATAAAGTCATATGTTATAAAAAATCATCTTTGAAACTAAGTTTTCCTTCCGTTTCAACAAATCTAATTACATGGATGAAAAATCCTTCTTTTTAAATTGCAGATAATCAACCTATAACCCAGTACAGAAAAACATAATTTTTTAGTATTTTTTCAAATATGAACTTGATCCAAAAATTATTTTTTCTAAACTATGATTTTTTGTTTCGTTTTTTTTATCGAAAACTGTTTTTAATTTGTTGAACTTCACAAAATTTAATTGCCAAATTATTAGGTATTTAAAAAAACGAAGAATCCAGCGATCAATTTTTGGACTGCGTGATGTTCAATTTTGATCCTTGGCTTTTTTAATTTCCAAGAATTTCGTGGTTAAATCAAAAAACTTTTAACCCCTTTGCAGTGGCCAAAAGTGATGTCTAAACTTTTTTTTTTAATCATCGGTGCTCCTGAAATGATACTTCAACTTTAATACGTGCGTCAAACAATTTTTTGTCATCATTTACTTCACTTCTCCCTATCCTTTTATACTATTTTCGAACTTTTTCGATAATGATTACATTTTTAAAAAACTCCTACGTAACGTTTCTCGACGCACCCACCACCTCCATCATAACAGGACAGTAAACGCTCACCTAGACCCCCCCCCCCCTTCCAACCCTAAAGGCATTACGTAATATGTGGGCAACCCTCTATTATGGAAAGACGTTTTTAAAAAATTCTCAACCATGGCGATTATTCGATTAATTTTTAACTAATCTTAATGCGACAAATAAAAAAATGCACAGTCTTGAATGTTTTTTTGTTCACTTGATCAATCTTATTCTCTTACATTAAAAGATTGACTTTGTGATTCGAAGTTGAATTATTTTCAATTTGAAAAAGTTCTAAACTATGCTAATTTAAAAATTAAACCTTTGAAAATTGAAAAATTTGAAGATCTCAAAATTCGGATATCAGTCAGTTTAGGTAGTTGCCAAAAAAGTAATAAAATAATTTTTTTTAAGTCAGATTTTTTACTATTTATAGCTAGTTTTTCACTATAGATTTGAATAATATTCGTACAAAATTATTTATTTATTCACATAAAATAGGTTATAAAAAATCTTGATTATGGACAAATTAAGTTGATCAAATATAACAATTAAGATAATTTCAATAATACTTAATATAAAAAAAATAGTTCTGAAAGGAAATGTCAAAATGGAACATTCCTTTAAAATATTTGAATGATTATTTGAATGATAAAAAGCAATTGCCTTCAATCTAGGTTTTTGATATTTTTGGGTTAAAATGTAAGTCTGTGTGTTTTATTATCAAATGGGGGTCACAGGGGTCATTTTTTTTGTTTTCAATGCACAACAATATCGAAAAAATCGGTCTGTGGCGTTTCCTTATTTAATGCTGATTATTTCTAAAATAAATACACAAAATTATTCATATAAAATACTGGCTACACTCGATTTTGATTCCCAGTTCCATTATTTTAATAAAATGTCTTAAAGTTTTTAAAGTGTCAATGCCAAGTGAATCATTAACTGTGACTAATTAAAGAACGAGACTTATCTGCAAACCATTTCGGATGAGAATTGAGCGCATTAACCTGAAATTAGATATTCATATAGGTTATTGGCATTTGAATTATTTTTCATTCCGTAAATTATAAAGTGATTATGTCGAAAGAACCTAAAGTCTCAAAGTGTACAATATTGCAAAAATTAACTGTTATCGTAACAAATCATTTAATAGTAAAAACCAAAATGGGAAGGAAGGAAGTGGGGATTACAGATGGATTTATGACTGTTATGTGAAAATAAATCGTGTTTATTTTCGTAAAACCTACTTACTCCCACGATTACTGATTTGGTAAAATGTGAATATACCGGGTGTCTATTAAACATAAAATAAAGGTGGGTTCTGCGCTATTTGGTAAATTTCAGGTGCGATTGCAGATGAAGAAAAAATTGAATGTGTCTGGCGTAACGGAAAGTGAAGTTCCGGTCATGATTTATAAATAGTCGACGCGTGTTCTGTATGTTTAAAGTACGTGTTGTGCTCAGTCTTCCTAAATAGTAGTGAGTACGCGCGTAAATCTGACGCATGATTTTGCGTGTAAAAAACTACAGAACTTATTACTTTGTTTATTAAATTTGATTGAAACCGGATTGAATCCATTTCACATCATGCAGCAGACTGTAAACTTTAATTTTTAGAATTGGTTTTCCATGAAATAGATTATTTTAAGGAGAAACTTAATTTTTTTATTAGCTTTAAAACCCAATCGGTCATCGATTTTTCCCGTGGCGAAAAACGTTTAATTTAAATCTGACAATAGTTATTTTCTATCTACTACTTTTATTTGAAGTTCAAAATACATACTACAAAAACAGATTAATGGCGTTCCCACAGTTAACAATATAAAAATATAAATAAATATAATCGTGGATACAGAAAAAAACGAAAGATAAAGTTTACATTGGTTCCATGTGAAAGATTCGCTGCAACGGAAATTATGCTTGCCGGTTAAACTTTACACAAATCGAAAATAATTTCTCATTTTTAACCTTGCCTCGATTATCTTTCGCCTCATGATAGCTCTATTTTAATTCAAAAAGTAGCGAAAAATACGATTTCCAGTGCTATCTACCGTCGTTTAACTTAATTAAATTGGAGCAAAATGGCTATTCTTAGCTGTCCATTGGATTTTTCTAAGTGCTTTAAAAGAAGAATATTTTGTTTGTGTTTTCCGTTATCGATTATATATTATACCTAAATTTTCTTACTTGAGCTTAACACAGTAGATGATGTCAGAATGATTCTCCTAACCTCGGTGAAACTTTCGCCGACACATATTCAATTTTTAGCCGTTTCAAAATTTACCTGCAGCACTCAATAACTTTTTTTCTGTGGAACTGGTCACGTTTAATTTGCGAATTTTTTTCGACTTATTGCTTTAAAAATTTACGCTTTAAAATGAAAATATATTATGTAGATCAAATTGAGGAAGCTTTAAAAGCATGAAAAATAGTCAAATGCATCTAACATAAGATAAATGTTCCAATTAGGGTGCCCAAAAATAATGTGTGTCTGAATTTTGCTAACACTATCCTCTACGTTTCTTTTATTTCGTGAAAAAATGTTGCAGTACATTTTTTTAGTTTTAAATGTTAAAAAACAAATTTATAGCTAAAAAAGTCTTTTACTTCTAGAAAGTATTTCTTATTTATTGAGGAATAGGTCTCAAATTGTATGAAACAGAATATCATTTTTGGAGAAACTACCGTGACGAGAATACAAACATTTGTAATTTCATTACAATTAATGGTCCGAAATAGCCCATAAACATTTTTTTCTTGCTATGTATAATATGCTAATGGAGTTTTCTACAATGTAAGGAGAATATTAAGATAGTGAAAAGATTCCTGTAGTACTGTAAAATATATTTTTACCTATATCATTTACATGGAAAAGATGTGAGTTAGTTGATAAAATTAAGGTTAGTTTCGCTACAATTCTACGTTTCTATTAGTTTTTCTTATTGATTTCATTGAATTTTTAGTTGTTGAAAATAAGGCTTGATTTAAAGTTGACTTTTTCAGACACCCGGTATAAATATATTACATTCATTTTGTATAGAGAGTGATTTCCATTTCAGAACCATTAATTGTTATGAAATTACAAACTTTCGTATTCTAAGCTTAATAGTACCCTCAAAACTTTATTTGTTTCATAAAATTTAGTACTTATTCCTCGATAAATAATAAATACTTTTTAGGAGTGAAAAAATTTTTTAGCCTTAAATTTTTATTTTAAAAAAATTCGAAAATAGGGCAATTCATTTTCAGGCATAAATCGACCTAGCGGAAAATAAAAAATGAATACAAAATGCGACTTCTTTGGATTATTGAATTCCACATAAAAAATGACTCAAAAAATTTTATCTCCTTATGATAAGAGTACTTACTTTTGCGTTTATTAAAACTTTAAATGCAACGTTTGTTTAAAACGAAGCACACTTGTGTTAAAAAGACGCCTATAGATATCTGAAGATTCGTTGCGTTACTATGAGCTGCTGCAATGAAGTAAGTTAGAAGCGATGATGCACGATTGCACCAATTGATTTCGTCACCACTTTGTACTGATACAAATCGAGTCAGGAACGTCACTGATTTTAAATGGTGAATATTAAATACTATTCAACTCTTACATTTAATATTTAAAATTCTATTATTTCTTCCCTATAACAATTATATTTTTAATTAAAATTCAAATGGTATTTAAGTATATAATAGAGTTATCTTAAATTAAAAAAATCATCATTGTTAAAAATTATTGATAAAATAAAGGAGAATGTTGCGATTACTAATTTCACCTAATTTTGGAATAAAACTGAAGGCGAACTTTAGAAGCAGAAAAAAATTCAGATTCAAATTGTTTATTTCATATCAATTATTTAGAGTTTTGTCTTTCTCTTTAGGATAAAGTTATAACATTCTAATTATCTCATGTAGTAGAGCTCATTTTATTCTTTGCGAGATTCTGTACAAATCTCTTTGGTACATTTTATTTTTAAAAATGTATTTAGTAATCATACAATTGTAAATTTTATAAATAATATTTTTTCTAAATCGAATTTTTTAAATAAAAACGTACCAAAGGATTCATTTCGAAAGACTCTTTTGTGGAATAAAATAAATGCTACAGCATTAGGATTGAATAAGAATTGCAACACTTGCCTGCAGAGAAAGAATCAACATATCTCTAAATAACTATTGACAAATAACCTCGCAAATAACTATCGAAATAATATTAATATAGATTTAAGAGCCTCGGTGGCTCAGTTGTTTGGGCACTCGGACTTCACGATAGAGGTCCAGGGTTCAATGAGACGGTTCCCCTTGAAATTTTGCTATGTACCTTTACAGATGTTCTGATGGGCCGGATCCCACCATAAACTGTAGGTGCCCCATCATGCACGTGGCTGCAACTCAGTGCGTGAATGATGGGGTAATACCCAGACTTTGTCCAAAATGTCAAATTAGGCACACTGCTCTTATCAAATCACTTGATTGCAATACTGAAAAGGGGTCCGTGACTGATGATATATACCGGGATAGCCGGGACCAAGTTTATTTTATCCATAAATATGGTTCCAACTACAATTAAAAATATGTATTACAATTTTTTGTTAGTAAATATATTATTTACAATATAATTGAACAAACATTTAAGCCCTTATAGTGTACAGCATTATCAGTGAAAAAATGCGTTCATTTAAACGTTCAAAACTTCAAGCATATAAAAAATACAACTAACAAAAAATAACTTCGACATCTTAGGCTGTATATGTACATTAGCGTACAGAAAGTGATAGACGAGTGGTCATAAAAGGTCGAGATTCAGCCCAGTTGCTTTATGACCTAACATTCTACAATCTAATTGTATTAGTTACAATTGACAATGGGAGTATTTTCCTCCATTTTATCAATAATTTTTATCAATGCTCATTTTCGAGCTTGAGATAACTTCACTAGAACCTTAATTAAAAAAGAATTTCAAGATATTTCGTCATTTCAGAATAATTAGTATTAATTTTTTTAATTTTACAAGTTCAATGATAGGTGAAATTATTCATCAACATTTAGATTACGCATATAAAAGCATTATAAAACTATCACTATATTACTTGACTAAATATTGAGTTTGTAATTCTCATTCAAAATCTAACAAGTTTTCTAAATATTATCATAAAAATAGTACAAAAATTACCTGAGTTTAGTCCTCGCCGCCGATCTTGAATGAGTGTATTATGTTAAATCTTGAATTTATTAGTATTCAATGGCAATTTCATTCACCGTTGGAAAATCTCTTAAATGAAATGCAAAACTGAAACTGTACTTCATTTTTTCATATTACACTCATCCAGATAAGCACTACGTACATTTTTTCTGCATAACTTGTTCCAGCAAGCTTTTAGTTTTATGGCTATATAACACCGAGCATATGAATCTCAATCTATTTTTATTTCTCACAAATATTTAAATGATCAAAATATGCAATGATTGTCTTTATTAAATTTAATTAAATTTCATAATTACGGTTTCAATCATGCGAGAAATATACTATGTCTGCAAAGAATATTAGCAACTAGAAACCATTTGTCGAGTTCATTGAAACAGTTGTTTTTAAAAGATCGTTGTAGCTTTAAGAAGTTTGATAAAAAGCTGAAGATTCTATTAAATTTTTCTCGAGCTGATTATAAAGTTTCATCTTTAGTACTTTTTTTCTTATGGATTCATTTTATTTTAAATTGTCTTTGCAGAATGTCAGCAAACTCTTTCAATGATGCTTTACAAACTTCCAGTAAAGTTTGTGAAATTGAGTTTTATTCCTTACTATAAATATTAATCTGATTTTCATAAAGTTGCAAGGAAGAACAGTTTTACAGAATCAGAGGTTGAATTAAAATTGCTTGCAATGTTTAAAATACGTGAGAACTAAATGGTCAATAATCAGGTATTCGAAGGAATTTCACTTGAGCGCTAAAATATTATTCAAACTTATGACCGAACATAAACGAGAATGAGGTACTGTAATTTCCGCCACAGAAAAGCGTCGTACGTGCAGTTGATGTCAGCTTTATTTAATTTGCCGAGTGTTTTGCGTTCATCTTATGATCATTCACTATTCGTTGTCTTCATACTTACTGAGCAAGAGATTATAGGAGAGGATAAACTTATCTCTTATTTGATAAGAGTTTCATATTTCAAGAAGGCATTTTTTACAAATTTATTTAATCATTTAAAATATAAATAATCCAACAACTTTGCGAGGTAGCGCGTAATCTCTCAAATTAAACTGTCGAAACAATTATCCTAGATACAAATGAGAAAACAGGTTGGTTGTAGGTTAGGAAAAACCTGGAAATCAACAGAAATTCAGGGAATTTGATTGGTCACGGAAAAGTCAGGGATTTTGAACAATCTTGCAAAAATTTCAAGTAATTTATATTTCTATTTTTTGCAGTTTCTTCCTCCTGATGATTATAGTTTCAGTTCAAGAATTCCGTTAAAAAACTCATCCTTTTTGGTTGAAAATTCAAATGTTTGGTTGAAAGCTCGACGTTTTAGTTTAAAAATGCATCTGTTTAGTAACAATTTTGTCGTTTTGGGATGAATTTGCAACTTTTTGGTTGAAACTCCTTGGTTGAGGATTAAATATTTTGTTGAAGTTTATTTATTTATTTTTTTTGAAATATCTACTGTTAAGTTATTCGCTGAAAATGCAACCTTTTTTGTTGGAAATTTTGGTAGAAAAATTATCTTGGTTTGAAATTTCTCTTTTTTTTTCGTTAAGAGGGCTATTCTTTTTGGTTAAAAATGAACTATTTATGTGAGAATTTATATTTTCGGATTGAAAATTCAATTCCCGAAAATTCGTATTTTGGCTTGAAAATTCATCAATTTGGTTGCATTTTTTTCCTTCTTGACTAAAAAATTATTAGGTTGCAAATGCAATTGTTTTTGATTGACATTTAATTTTTTTTTTTTGAAAATTCCACGATTTTGTTGAAAGTACATCTTTTTGGGTTCAAACTTCAACACATTGTTTTAAAAAACAATTATTTTGTTGAAACTTAAATTTTTTATTGAAACGAATTAGTTTATAGAAAGTTTAACTATGTTGTTGTTCATCTTTTTTTGTTGAAAATTCAATTATTTCTTTGAAAATTCATTTTTTATTGTAAAAAAGTCATCTTTTTTGGTTCAAATAAATATATCTGAAATTTTTAAATCTTAATCTGAAATTGTTTTATTCTAATGGACAGAGAAAATGAAAAATTAGTCAGGGAAAAGTCAGGTACTTTAACAAATTATTTTTTCCGGTCACCCTGGATAACTAAAGAATGAAAATTCAAGCGCTCTTATTCTGGGACATAATGTCAAAATTATGTGGTCATTATATTTTATAGAGAAGAAACACAATTTTGACATTGTGCCTCTGTAGCTGCATTATTTTGAGTAATTTTTCATACTTAGCATAGTTTTCAGGTAATTTATATTGAATTTATAAAAAGAATTGGCAAATATTAGAAAAGGCCCCTCAATTTCGTTCAAATCTTTCTCCAAAGTCTGAAGTGAATCTACTAGGACCTCAAAATCCACTTTTGTTACTAATTAAGTGTTGTGTTTAATGTTATGATCGTTTTATTTTGTCCTGTTACCTATTTCAAAATATTCGTTCTAAAAGTGGCTCTCAAGTCTCGCTTTCATTTCGATGTTGCGTTAGCCGCACTTATTCTGGTCCGAGACCTAGTCACCATTTTCTGGATATAATTTTGGTTATCAGGCACCCTCCCGCGTGTATTTCACCGCAAAGGAAAATCAAAGTAATTTCGACCAATCATCCAATTTGCCCCCTTAGTCTAACCGAGATCTCATTCTCGATAGTTTGTTCCTCTTATCTCTCTTTTTTTATACACATCCTTATTTCTTTTTTTATCCTTTGTCGCTCCTTCTGGAACCCTTTTTGGTACTCTTTCTTTCTCCCCTGAAGGAAACAAATGGCTTCGTTACAGAATCGTTGGGATAAGTGCTTGGAACGAGACTTTACTACAATTAACATCCCCAAGCTTAACCCTTTCCCTTCGGATGGTAAGGTAGATATCTTGTAGGGTTTCTGCCGCAACCCCAGTCAATTCTGCATGGGGTTTTCATAAAATAATTCCGTCCAGTTGAGACTTCGTCGCTGACATTCAAACTTGATTTGCTTGTTTTGGACGCATGTTGGGAGAGAATCAAAATCTCGTTATAGGATAATCGGTACAATGATTGGCCACTTAAGGAATTTCTCAGTTTTGACAATTTATTAAAGATTCAAGTCACCATAGTAAGTTAATCGATAAAAATAGTGGATAAATTATATTTAAAGAAATGAATAACAGTAATAAAAACTCAGCGATTGGCCATCAGACTATAGTGATTAACATAGGTCAATGGTCAGTCATTCTGGATGTGGAAAACCATTGAATTAATTACCATATTACAGGATGTGGAAAGAATTTAAAAAAAATGGTTTTTAAATCATTTGTTAGAGGCGGGTCATTTCAAATGTGGAAAGAAAGAGATAATTTTGTATGCTTTTTGGGCTTTCCACACAAATGACTAGTTTTAGATTAAGGCTATGTGACGAGTGGGTCACGTGAAACTTCTTTTATTTCCTAACTTATTTTTACACGAAGCGCCACATCCAGTTAAAAACATGGAATACTAAACAAGAAGAACTAAGAATGGTCGGTCTGGTTCTAAATTTGTTTAATTATAACAAAAGTTTTGTGTTGTAAATAATTTTTTTTGCTATTTTCATAATTATTAAATTTTAAGACCAGACCCACCTTTCTAGTGCTTCTTATTTATTATCCCAAATTTTCAACTAGATGTGGCTCTTCGTGTGAAAATAAGTTGGGAAATGAACAAAGTGAGGGTAAGATAGGAATATGGTCACGTGGGCAGATACCTACTTTACCGACGAAAGAAAGTATGAAGTACTAAGAAAGGTGGGACGACTGGTCCTAAATTTTTATAATTATAAAAAACTTATTTTTTTATAAACAATTTTATTGTTGCTTTTTTCATAATTATTAAAATTTAGGACCAGTCTCATATTTCTTAGTGCTTTTTATTTATTATCCCAAATTTTCAACTCGATGTGGAGCTTTAGTGAAAATAAGTTAGTAAATAAAAAAAGTGTCGGTAAGTTAGGAATCTGGTCACGTGATCAACTAGCCATGTAGACTTAAGAGAAAAATACAAACAGTTGCATATTTTATGTCTTTTTTCATTATAACATTAAAATTTAAATTGATGGATTTGGTTACAAATTCTTGCACGAATGAAAATAAAATTTAATACTTTGCTTATTTTATTCTGGTATGTTTTCATGGATTTTAAGTTTATTTTCCGGCATATTTTTCCAGATTAAAAATGTATCTTCTGGCTTATTTTAGAGTGGATTACCTTACCTCATTTCATCAACAAGCGCGAGTTCGGTCACACTATTCACCCTAAGTTTCTAGGGGGGGGGGGGGGGGGGGGGGGTATATAGATAAAACATAACCTCCGTCAGGCACAAATATCACACTTTGATTTTCATCTTTTTGTTGTTAAAGATTCATCATGTTAGTTAAAAATTTATTTCTAAGGTTAAAGAAGAAGTCAAATTTGGGGCTTAAAATTAATCCTTTATGGTGGAAAAGCATTTTTGGTGGAAAAATTTACTTTTAGGTTAAATTTGACTACAAAATTTTTTTGTGTGTAATATATTACGACCTGAAATCTCAGGAATACAAAGTGTTTCATGTTGAATTCAATATGGTATTAACACTAGTTTTAATAAAAATTATTTATACCCCTATTTTATTGAAAAATCACCCAATTTCCCCTGTGTGAAAGCTAGCATTTTCAGATGTGAAGTCTAAAATTGGTATATTTTTATTATTCTTGATACCGAAATTTACAGTTTTCTACACGGCTACGTTGTCATATTAGCAATTAAACCTATTGAAAAAACTGAAAAAGTGAAAAACCGCAGCATTAACGTGAAATCTATGTTTAGCAAACGGCTAAATTAGTTGGTTGGTGGCAAACCTGATCTGCAAGGGGGGGGGGGGGATAAAAAGTCCAAAAGTAGTAACAGAGTTTATGTACGGCCTTTAATCTAATAAATTGAATCTCACCATAGCGTTCTGTAGTCTATATATTTCACATAAGTAATAATTATTGTTTTATCATTTACTACCTATGAGAAAAATTCATTAACTCTTTCGCGAAATGAAAAATGGCTGGATATTAATTCTGAAACAAACTAATCTAGGTCACCAAAATATTCCTCTTATCAGACAGAGCCAGAGTTATATTTTTTTTTCAGTGACGGAGGAAGTCCATTTATAAAAGTCTCTCTTTCTCTGAATCCTTTTTGTTTTCCCTCGCTGCATTTTATTCTATCACACGACGACGGAAAACAAAAGCCGTGGAAAGTGTCAACTGCACGCAAGTGGTCATGTGGTTCTTCTCACAATAAATGGACAATTTCATTCCGTGAAGTTTCCAAGCTAGCCTCTTCCATCAGACGTTTTCATTTGCTTATATAGCCAATTGAATCAGACCACTTAGGCACGT
The DNA here is from genome assembly GCF_010883055.1 of Belonocnema kinseyi. NCBI lineage: Eukaryota > Metazoa > Arthropoda > Insecta > Hymenoptera > Cynipidae > Belonocnema > Belonocnema kinseyi. The sequence goes on along the minus strand of NC_046666.1, from coordinate 60,955,805 downwards.
CTGGTATCTGGATCGTATCTTAGTCTCGACACTTTTGGGGTGAAAGTTTACTGCCTGGTTTAGGCTTAGGCTACTCAGAAAATTAGCTCTGGACCCCAAAATTTGATTAAAAGATTTCGGGCGTATCTTTATTTCTCAATTTATCTACAAATGTTTTTTTATCACGTATTGAAATTGTCCTGTTTCAATTTCATCATCTAGTAAATTTATATCCATTTTCAAGGAAGAATAGCATTTCAAAATGTATATTAATTATATATGAAAACCCACCATTCATTCATTCATTTATTCATCATGTCCACACTGAAACTCCTATGTTTTTTCCTAAGGGCCATTCACTCCGAAGTTAGGTGAAACTTTGCCGACGATTGCATTTGATTTCATATGAGTTAATTTCGGACTTCATAGGATTTCATGCGATTGCTTTCTTTCCTGTGAGCTGAATGTGATTTCAATAGCGACATGTCACTAATTTCAATGAACACTCTCTGAAAGTCCATTGACTGCTGTCCACTCCCATCTACACCTGTAGACTCGCACTGACTGCTCTCGACTCCGTTTGACTCCATCTGATTTCACGCTGTCTGTTCGATGATTGCTCGTACGGGTCGCACTCACGGTTGCATAATTAATACAGAAATTTCAAGAGATTAATTCACAGAACTGCTCCTTGATTTTATTCAAGCTTTGGCGCAAGAACTAATCTCTCGGAACCCATGCTTTTAAAGCAACGGCCGTTGATCTAAAATCAAGGATTCCGAGATCTTAGTTCTTATGCCAAAGCTTGAATAAAAGCAACGAGCAGTTTCGTGGGTTAATCTCTTAAAATTTCTATCCGCGTAGATTAGAGTGTTAAAAAAAAAAAATTTTAATGGTGTTGAAAAGTTCTTCTTTATTCATAATGTCTCCTTCATCCATTCTTCTCCTAATCCATCTTCCCTTAGAATCTTAACCACATTTTCTTGCCAGCTTCCTTTATCTTCCATTCCTCTCCTACATCCTTCCCATACATGCTCCCATGTTTCCTCCTCCCATTCACATATTCTACACTTTCTGTTCTCTTCTTTTTCCCAGTGTAAATCTTGCTATGCTGGTCCATCTTCTCTCTCCCCATCTCTTTTCTAAATACTTTGGCACCCCTTCCTTTTTTTTCATCTTATATCATTTATTGTATTTTCATTTCTCAATCATTCCCCATCTCTCTATTAATTGTCTTTCCCTCACCTTTTTTTCCAATTTTTCAAAGTTTACTCCAGTCCGTCTCCTATGTCTCTAGCAATTAAAGAACTCCCTCCTTTCTTCTTCCCATCTCGTTAATTCGATCGCCCTCCCTCTCCTCTCTTCTACCTCCACCAAACACTTTCTTGCCAGCTCCCCTCCCTTTCCCTCCCTCAGCATCGTCTCAAATTTCCATGCCCTCTTTCCCGCTCTCAAAGTTAACTTGTCCCTTTGCGTTTCTTCTCTCACCATATATCCTGGGGTCCGCCAGTCTGCCCCTAGTGTGCACCTTATATACCTTTCTTGTAAACTCTCAATATCTTTCCTTTCTTTCCATCCTCATATCTCTGCTCCATAACCTAATACCGGCCATACCAGTGTGTAAAATAACCACATTCTCCTTTTCCAATTTTTTTAACCTTCTTTTTCCTATTCCCCATATCTGTTTCATTACCCCTTCTGCTTTTTTATCCTTTCTCTTATATTAGCTGTATGATCTCCATTCGTTTGCAAGATA
>NC_046666.1:60951315-60953970 GCF_010883055.1 Belonocnema kinseyi | reverse complement strand
GAAAGGAATAAAGTTAGAAGAAGTCAAAGATTATAAATATTTGGGATATATCTTGCAAACGAATGGAGATCATACAGCTCATATAAGAGAAAGGATAAAAAAGCAGAAGGGGTAATGAAACAGATATGGGGAATAGGAAAAAGAAGGTTAAAAAAAATTGGAAAAGGAGAATGTGGTTATTTGACACACTGGTATGGCCGATATTAGGTTATGGAGCAGGGATATGAGGATGGAAAGAAAGGAAAGATATTGAGAGTTTACAAGAAAGGTATATAAGGTGCACACTAGGGGCAGACTGGCGGACCCCAGGATAGTCCAGGATAGTCCTCCTTTCCATAACTCTGGCCACCCCTCTCCTCTCCATACTCTATTACACATTATCCATGCCCATTCCTCTAGTTCCTCCCCTCCATATTTCCATACTTCATTTGGAATCTTATCTATACCATGTGCCTTTCCATCCTTCATTATTCCTAAAACTTTAATTATTTCTTCCCTTGAAATTTCCTCTTCCTCATCTCTTTCTCTACCATATTTTCCTCCCTTTACAACTTTTCTCTCTACTCCTCCTAGCAAATCCAAAAAAATATTTCTTCCATTCTATCATTTCAATATCTTGGTTTACTTTTTTTCTTCTTTTTCTTTCTCTATTTACTACCTTCCATACTTCTTCTTCCGTTCTAGCCTTCTCCGCCTCTTCCTCAAACCTTTTATTTTCTTCCTCTTTCTTTTGATAACACCTCAGTATACTCTTTCTTTTTTTTCCTATATTCTTCCCCATTACTTTTTTCTTTTCTCCACTTTCTTAATTCCTTTCTGACCCCTTTTTTTCTCTTTTTAGTCCTCATCCCACTCACTTCTATTCCCCCCTTTACTAAATTCATTTTTGTTTGTGCAGTCTAATCCTATTTTTATTTTTCCTAATATTTTTCCCATCTCGTCCACATTTCCACATTTCCTACACTTTTTACATTTGCTCCCCTTTTACTCATATTGCTATTGCTTTTTTGTCCCTCTAATGTCACTATTAAGGGAAAGTGATCTGAATCAATATATTCTCCTACCTCTAGTTTCTTAACCTTCTCTCTTTCCTCATCATCCACTATCACATAATCAATTACCGTTCCCCTTTCACTTCCTGAGCGTGTATTCTCCTTTTTCATCCCCTTCTATATTTCCGTTTAAGATATACCATCTCAACTTCTCCAAGCTCTTCGACAACTTTTTTCCCTCTCCATTTAGTACCTTATCTTTGGATTTTATTCCTCTCTCTTCTCCCCATTCCTTTCCTCCTTTGTCTCCTGTTCTCGCATTGAAATCCCCACCTATTATCATTCTAAGCTCTTTTTTATTTTCTTCAATCATTTCTTTAATCTCCTCTGCTTTTTCCTGCATATCACCGTTCATATAAATCCCTACTACCTTCCACTTCTCTCCTCCCATCATTGCCTCTTCTACTATTACTCCTTCTTTTTGTTCATTCCTGTCTTTCTTATCTTTCCCTGTTATACATTCATTCCTTACTCCCATCACCATTCCTCCCATTGCTCTGCACTTTTTATTCTTCCTCTTTGCATTGTTCACTTGCCATTTGTAACCTCTTCGTAATCTTCCCCTTACTCTGTCCCATCCCTTTTCATCTAGCCATGTCTCCATCATTATAACTACATCGCATTGTGTCAAATTTCTCATAAACTCCTTATCATTTCTCTCTAATCCTGCTATATTCCAGTAGCAAATCTTCCATTCTTCCCTACTTTCGTTTCTCATCTTTTTTTCCTTCTTACTATTTCTTATTTTCCTATCTCTCGTTCCTTCCTCTCCTAGTTTCCCTGCACCTCATTTCTTACTATCTGTTCTCTTTCTTCATCCCAATCCCACCATACTCCATCTATCTGAATTCTCCCATACTTAACCCATGTTCTTTTTCCCTTTTTTCTTTCCTCTTCCGCTATTTTCCTTAGTTTATACTCTTGGAAATGCTTGTACCACTTATACACATTTTTCTTACTCAGAGTAGACTCACTGTATGCAAATGTCAACATTTCAAGAGTTTTAGAGCACTGGATTCCATTTTTCACACAAAATTTAATGCAAACTCTTTGCTCCATTTTTTTCGAAAGAAGAAAATCGCCGAGCACACCAAACCCTTCTAACCTTTTATGCCTCTGCCAGAAAAACAACACGAGCTATATAGTCAAAATTGTGAACATATGATCGTGACGAGTGTACCAACACAACAAAACAAAAAATTAAAAACTTGAATGTATGTAGCCCGCGAAAATTGAAAAGTCTCCTTACTTTTTGAACACACCTCGTATAAATATAAAGGTTAAACATATCAAATAGATGATTCTTGGTTTTTTTTTATAACAAATTTATTTTATTTTCTACTAAATACTAATAAATTTTATTGAACTATAAATTCATTATAATAAACAAGTGATTTTACAAAAGAAATTAGTGTTATTTTTGATGGCAGATATTTTTGAAACGGTTGATCTGAGAAACTTTGACCTTCAGACGTTTTTTGTAGAGCGTGAATCTCTCTGTAAGAACCTGAATATCGATAATTTCCATGTTAGCACCCTTTCTTCGGTGAACGTCAAATACACACTCACCAAGAGAGACACGCATATCTATATTTATATATTT
>NC_046666.1:60947954-60951215 GCF_010883055.1 Belonocnema kinseyi | reverse complement strand
CTGCGAAAATTGAGCTCCACACGAAGAGACGCGCGTGACACTACGAGTGATGTACGATATTTTATTCGAAATCAGCATTTTATGAGACTGTATGGAGAAAAAGATACCACACAATGATATCGCAGAACTTCTATATTGCAAGAAAGCGCAATATGATAACGTACAATCAGGTCCTGGAGCTTTGTACGATATTATATTGCACTAATATCACAGAAAGAAATGAAGTTAAATTTTGTTGCTGTCGTCTGCTACGTCGTGCTTAGCAGCAATGGAAAAAGGCAGCGTATGCGCGAGTTCGAGCTATAAATCGGGACACCAGATTTAAAACAATCACAGAAAAAACTAAAAATTTCCTGCAGGTAAGACCTGCAACGGTTAATGATTGAATATATTTCCCTGAAAGTTTCACTGAGGTTAGGAAAATAATTCTGACCTCGTTGACTGCGTCGCTCTGAAATGAGCAAATTTCGGTAAAACATGTAGAATCAACAACAGAAAACACACAAAAAATTTGTTCTTACTGATATATTTTCTCCGAAATAAATCACATTATTGTAGATGAATTAGAACTTATTTAATACTATTTCGCAAAAGCGCAAAAGGTAACTGATGGATGGAAATCCCCATTTCTCTAAAATTGAATGAAATTAAACGACGCTGGATAGCGCTGTCATCGTAATTGTTGCTACACCTCGAATAAAAATGGAACGATTATAAGATGAAAGATTATGCAGCCAAGGTTAAAAATCGGAAATTATCTCCGATTCATGTAAAGTTTATCTGGCAAGGTTAATTTTTGTTCCGGTGAATCTTTCGCCTGGAATCGATGTAAACTTTATCTTTAATTTTTTCTGTGATCAATTTTCGCGGGCTACGTATATTCAAGTTTTAAATTTTTCTTTTGTTGTGTTGGTACACTCGTCACGATCATATGTTCACAGTTTTGACTATATAGCTCGTGTTGTTTTTCTGGCAGAGGCGTAAAAGGTTAGAAGGGTTTGGTGTGCTCGGCGATTTTTTTCTTTCGAAAAAAATGGAGCAAAGAGTTTGCATTAAATTTTGTGTGAAAAATGGAATCCAGTGCTCTAAAACTCTTGAAATGTTGACAGTTGCATACGCTGAGTGTACTCTGAGTAAGAAAAATGTGTATAAGTGGTACAAGATGTTCCAAGAAGGCCGAGATGATGTCGAAGACGAACATCGCCCTAGACGTCCCAGCACGTCAACAACAGATGAAAATGTTCAAGCAGTGGAAGAAATGGTATTGAAAAATCGCCGAATCACCATCAGAGAAGTTGCTGAAGATGTTGGCATATCGGATGGCTCATGCCATGCTATCTTTTCGGACGTTTTGGGCATGAGACGTGTGTCAGCGAAATTTGTTCCAAAACTGCTTAATTTTATCAAAAGATTCATCGCATGACCATCGCTCAGGAGATGTTGAATGAAGTCAATAATGATCCTGATTTTCTCAAAAGGGTTATAACTGGGGATGAATCGTGCGTATATGGTTATGACGTTGAAAATAAAGCCCAATCGCCTCAGTGGAAACATCCTGAGTCTCGAAGACCAAAAAAAGCACGTCAAGTTCGGTCAAATGTGAAGGTTTTGCTCACTGCCTTCTTTGATTACCTTGGCGTAGTGCATCAGGAATTCTTACCACAAGGTCGTACGGTCAATAAGGAGTATTACCTTCAAGTTATGCGCCGTTTGCGAGAGGCGATACGCAAAAAACGTCCGAAACTTTGGAAAAACAATTCGTGGCTTTTGCATCACGATAATGCACCTGCTCATTCATCGTTGCTTGTGAAAGATTTTCAGACCAAAAACAGCACCACAGTCATGCCTTAGCCTCCATATTCACCGGATTTGGTCCCCAGTGACTTTTTTCTTTTCCCAAAACTGAAGAGACCCATGAAAGGACATCGATTTTCAACGATTGAGGAGATTAAAACTGCATCGCTGAAAGAACTCAAGGCTATACCACAAAATAATTATCAGATGTGCTTCGATGATTGGCAAAAGCGTTGGAATAAGTTTATTATATCTGAGGGGGATTACTTTGAAGGGGACAACATAAATATTGAGGAATAAATGAATATTTTTTGAGAAAACCATAAAGTCACCTTATTTTTTGAACACACCTAGTATAATGTAAAAACTTGCAATGTACGATATCTCGATTTTGGGCTATTATAATGCGATAATGACGATACTTAGCGCTAGAATTACGATATATATTATAATTTATGCGAAATAGTTTTCTCAGTGTGTAGGACCGCCTGAAAAATGAATCGTAAAAACATACGACTGACGTGGCCGTCATCTGCTCCGGCTGTGGTTGGTAATCGCAACAGTGCGCTTAGAGACAACATTTTGCGTAAAGGGCTATATAATGCTCACTTTTCAGGGGTGTTGCAGACTCATAACATGGTGGAATTTATATCAAGTACTAAATACAGCGGGGGGGGGGGGGCTGACAAAGGGTTGCTGTTAATTTACAGACCATATTTTATGCAAATTTGGAGGCATACACGTACGATTTTCGAAGATTGGCGACCCGCAGGCAAAGATACCATTGTACTACCGAAATATCGACGGAAACACACGAAAAAAGTCCGACTTTTCGCAAACATTATTATAACTATGGATCATAGATTATAATTATGATTCGCGATTTCCTGAATACAGTGATGTCGCAAAACCTGTCTACTGAAATAAAGCGCAATATGATAACGTACAAGCAGGTTCCGGAGCTTTGTACGATATTACAAAGCACTGAAATCGCTTGGCCACTACTAGAACCCTCGTATACATAATATAATAAAATAATATAATATAAAATCTTTCAATGTACGATATTAGGATTTTCCGCTATTACAATGCGATAATTACGATATATAGCGCAGGAATTACGGTATGTATTGCAATTTATGTGATATCGTTTTTTAATTTCTTAACCAATTTTGATGTTTATTGATAAATTTTAAAAAGTTTAAAAGAGACAAAATGGAAAATTTAAAATAATTTTGCAATTAAAAAAATAATTTTTAAAGAATATTTAAAAAGATTTCACAAGAAATACAGGTTTTGATCATTTAAAAATTGTTCATTTTTCACGACTTAAAACAAAATTAATTTATTTTCTAATATATAAAATTTGCAGTGAAAAAAAAATTATAATCATTCAATTCTTATTGTTTCTAAATGGAATATGATAGCTAGTATTTAAAAATACACCAAACTCTCGCTTTCAGTCAC
>NC_046666.1:60909864-60947854 GCF_010883055.1 Belonocnema kinseyi | reverse complement strand
CTATTGGAAACGAGTCAGGCTCAGTTCTCACTGTTTACGTTTCGATCCCTCCGAAATCAGTCCAAGGTTATTTGAAGACAACCCCCGACACTTGACTGAAAGCCAGAGTTTGTTGTATAGAAATTTCGAACTGTACAACTTATAAAAGTTTTAATTTGCTAATTTCACAACGTAACGGCATTTAATTAAAAATTGGTCACTTGTAATGTTTTAGAAGCTTTCATTTTATGTGCGTAAATTATTGAGTTTCAATTAAAAAATCTAAACGTTAATTTTTTAAGTTTTAATTTGAATTTCAGCTTTTATAACTTCAAATGAAAACATTTGTAGATTCAAGAGTTCAAATATTTGAGTCACAGTGACCGTTAAAAATTGTTATGAACCGGGAAAACGCCGGGAGATGACTGGGTATTATTTTCCTGGAATAAAACGGCCGCCCTTCTATTGGTGCAAAAAGTATGCCGAAAATTTTATATGTACAGTTTTTACTAGTCAACAATAATACGCACACTCCCTGCGCACCTAAACGGTAAAGGGTCGTACAACCACTCTTTTCAAAAGATCGGATCTACGTATCTACGTAACTTTGACCTTTTACACAATTTATTGTCTTAAGTATGAAGTGGTTCGCCTTGTATGAAAATGCCTTATCGTTGAATTTCAAGGTATTATTTTCCACTGTACTTTACCTCCCTTCACCTTTCGAAATTTTGTTTGGATTCATACTCCTCCCAGTAATATATATAATTACCAAACTTGTAATATTCCAAAGTAATATGATTGTCTTTTTAATTAATCTCGATAAAATCGACTATTAAAAGATCCGTGCAGGTCGCATGGACCTAGTGGTGTACTCGAGACCTGGCGGATCCTGGCGCCGCCAGGTCGCTTTCTTGTTGAACGAAAAATTTTTCTAGTTGAAATTCAGATGACCATTTACATAGTACACCAAACTCTCGCTTCCAGTCAAGTGTCGGGGGTTGTTTTCAAATAGCCTTGAACTGATTTCGGGTGGATCGAAACGTAAACAGCGAGGGCCGCCTGACTCGTTTCTAATTGAAATGTATATCTAATTGAAAAAAATATTTTTTCTTCGTTTCTGAATCTGTGTGGAGAGCTGCATTGAACTATCTGCTCAATTTTAATAGAAAAAGAGCAAATCCCTGTGTATTTGGAGGGTATATTTGAGTGTTTTGGTCAAAAGGGAACATATCAACTTGCCTATAACGTCTTTTTGTCTCAATCAAAAGGGAACATATCCTCAGTGAATTACAAGAACGTAAGATTTTTTTCTTCAAAAAGGCACATATCCAAAGTGCCATTCGTCTGATTTTTTTCAAGCTCTACTTATAAATAAACGTTTTAGTTTGCGCGGGTTGTAACTTAGTATATGTTAAGTAGTAATATACTGAACCAAAAGAGTCCGTGAGCATCGCTCTTCGGCATGCCTGTCCGACATTCTTTGAAATTCGTTGGGATATTTTAAAAAGTTTTAAACTGACAATATGGTGGTGGCTAAATTTACGAAATATTTGTTGTTATTTAATAATTTAATAATTTCGAATAAAAAATAAAGAAAATGTTTTCCCCCATTTGTAATTTAGATTAAGAAAAAATATTTTTTTTAGATGTATAAGATAGGAATTTACATTAACATGTGTAAACAATACGGTATGATAATAAAAAGGTACATTAATTAGCAAAACAGACAGTGTAAGTTTTTGCCTGAGAACAATAGTTGAGAGGACGAGCAAAGGCAGACTAGATTTTCCGTGTTGACAAAATTTTGGTTAAGAAAAGGAAGAAATGTGAAAATGTCCGAAACCGTCAGCAATGTTTATCGTTGTGTATTTTTTTTAAATACACCATGATGGTTGAAAATACCAATTATTTTGGATTTGAGAAGCTTTGATTTTTAGTTTCAAAATTCTAATCTGAAATTATTCAGTTTTCAACCTTTCGAAATTGGCCTAGTTTCAAAATTCTAATATATAATTCAATATTTAAAGGTCAAAGACAAAATAAAATTCTTAAATTCTGAATGGTTAGTACTATAAATGATACAATCTGTACTCTTTTCTAATGAAATTTTTCAATTTTCAGAGCTTCAGATTTTAAGATTTTAAATTTCAAATACGTTTAATTTTAAATTATTGAATTTGATAAACTTTTACTTTTAAATGATACAAGTTCAATTCCTTTTTATTTCATTCGAAGTATTGTCAGTGTCTTAACATTTTACCTGATGTAAAATTGTTTGGTTAGTAACGTTCTCTATTCAAAATCGTTAAATAGCTTTTTTTCTAATCTGAAGCTTTTCCGACTTGAAATGATGAATTATTTTTGAAATAACTTTAAAAAACGTTTATTATTTAGAAACTTCTTTAATAATGGACTTTAAAAAATTGTTTATAATTTAAATTTCGGAAATAAAAATCCAAGAACGGAAAGCGGAAGTGCGCGTGCAGTTATTGCTGGTTTTATATATATGTATACATATATATTAAAAAACGAAGTATAAGTTACTTAGTTTTTCACTACGATACATTTGAGATCTTTCAATTAGTATCATATTTAGTTACATCCATTGTGATGCACCTGTCCTTCGATATGTCATGTCTCTTAGAGTTTTTTTTCAAGAGATCGGAATTTTCTTTCGGTCCATCCGTCCTTTCGTCCATCACATTTAATCCAAGACCACCCTTGTTTGCGCAGTTTTGGGTTACAACTCGTCTAATGGATTATCCTTATACTCTCGTAGCACCTCGATTCCACCCCATAGCAACGACTCTATGAACCCACACGCACACCATGTAAAAACAACAATGATTTTATATTTACCCAACTTATTAGCAGATTTCTCGGCCCAGGGGGTTTAGATCGCCTCTGATTCGCAGAGAAGCCGTTTATTTTCGTTTCTGTTTGTTTTCCAAAAAGGCTTTTATAGAATCTTATATCGGCGAGCCTACGCCCGATTTACCAACCTCCTCTTCTAATATTTTCTAAATTCGGGTTATCTTTTCTTTAGGAAATTGTTTTTTTATGTTTTAATTTTTCATCTAAAAAAAAATTAATTTTTGTGGACTCCTCGAAACGAAATAATTCAATTATTTTTATTTTATTACTCACATGTAAATTTTGTTTTGCTTTGACAATTACATACAGGGAATCTAACCTTACAAGGTGTACCTAAGTGCCCCCTTCAACAGAAGATAGACACTGACCACCTTAAGTACCCCTAAATCCTTTACCTTCTGCAGCCGGATTCTTATTAGAATCTCAAATTGCGATGGGTCACCCATCTGAGCGCTGATCGTGCCTGTCCCTGCTTAACATTCGCAATCTCGACGAGTCGAAAATCACCACCCAGCTACTGCCGTAGGTAAAAAAAAAATTAAATATTTTCTCGAAACATTAATCATCAAGTGCAGAGTGTTTCTTTCAAAAAGCTTTCCCAAAATATTTATGGTTAAAAAAACATTTATGGGTCTGCCGGACCCGTTCTAGATGGAACGGAAAATTTCGAGGTTCTAGTACTTGAGGGTCAATTATTGCTTAAAGTAATTGAAAGTTTCACACATTGTGAAATGGGAAGGTAAACTTCTCTTTGTTTAAACCTGGCGATGGTCTTTTCTTTAATACCTGCACGGGATATGCGATTTTGGGATCCTGGCGCAATACAGTAAAAGTGATCGATTAGACGATCGATGATGAGTCCATGTGATAAAACTTGCTTTACCACACTAGTGACGGGAAAGTTTGAAAATATTAGACTTTTAACCTTAATGCTAGGACTCGACTCGGGCAGAACAATAGGCGCCCCAACGAGAGGGTCAAGGGACTGACTGGATGCGAAACATGGAGTACCTTTAAGCCCATATTTTTGTGGTTGCATCAATCTATCGTGGAACCGATCACTTTTGCTGTTTCGGGCCACGCCCCGAAGTCGCATTCCCCTTTGCGGTATGTAAAGAAAATAATATGTTAACCAAGTTGGAGAGTAGACGATTTCCCACTCGGTTAACAATGTAATTCCTAAAGAGAAAAAGTATTATCTGAAAAAATATAGCAATTCATTAGTGTAAATATCTTATACTTCACAGATCATGTCAAAAATCGATCATTATTAATATTGGTATTTGTGAGAGAAAATAACTTTTTTTATATAAAAAATATTCCTAATCAGAGAGAAATAACTACATATAATTCGTTAAATTTAATTTGTGATTTTTATAGTGAACAATAAGGTAGCTCAAAAACGCTTTTTTGCTTCAGAGGGCAACGATCCCCCCAATTTCATTCCAAATCCGAAAAGAGAAATTCCCTAATTTTAATTTTTTTTTATTTTTCGATTTTAACAGATGCCGGTTTTGAGTTGATGTTTACCATATAAAACAAATGCATGGGGAAAAATCACTTTTTTGAGTTTTTGGAATAATTTTTTCGGGTTTCAAAAATGTGACGGGAAAGTATGGGGGCCTGTTGAGAATTATCTAATAAAGAATTTTATGTATCAGACATATGGGGTTGACACCTCTAACACATCCTCACGAGTACCTGAAAACTACCCTTAAAACAAAAACTTTCAATTCTTCATCAAATCGACCTTTTGAGCACTATTCTCGTTTTTTTTTACTTAAAATTATTACTATTGGTCTAGTGGCATATTTATTACCATTGTTTAAGTAATTATTAATTATTTAAACAAATTACATTTTTTTTAATCTTCCGAAAATTTGCCCCCCCCCCCCTAAAATGATTACTATTAGTCTAGTGGAAATTTTAATAACACTGGTTTATTAATTTGTAATTGTTTAAACAAAACTAATTTGTTTAAAAAAATTTTGTTTGAAAATTCATTTTTTCCCTGAAAATGTTCACTATTGGTCTAGTGGAATATTTATTAACATTAGTTCATTTATTTTCAATTGTTTAAACAAATGGAATTTGTTTGAATAATTTCGATTCGAATTTTTAAAGAATAAAAATTATTACGGTGGGTCTAGTGGAATATTTATCAGTAATAATTAATTACTGATTAATAATTAATTTAATAATCATTAATTTATCAGTTATATTTAAGTAATAATTTTGATTTACACACAATTTTTAAAAATAAAGTTAATCAAACAATGTTGATAAATATTCCACTGAAGAAATATAGTTAATTTTTATTTTAAAAATATTTAGACATTCCATTTGTTTAAACAATTGAAAATTAATTAAATAACGTTAATAAATATTCAACTAGACCAATAGTAATAAATTTTAAGAAAAAAAAGAATTTTCGAAAAAAAATTTGTAAACAAATTCAATTTGATTAAATAATTAACAATTAATGAACGAATGTAAATAAATATTCCACTAGACAAATATTAATAATTTTTAGAGAGACGAATTTTTGAAAAAAAAATTATTCAAACAAATTCCACTTATTTGAATAATTAAAAATTAAATAACCAATGATAATAAATATTCCGCTAGATCAATTTTAATGATTTTATTCTTGTAGATAGAAGTCAAAATTTCAGTCAATTACTGGTCAGTAATTGACCAGTAATTGACTGAAATCTTGACTTCCATCTACAAGAATATTATTGCACCCTGGTCAACAACTTAACATCTTATATATTAATGATTTTAAGTAAAAAAAGACAAGAATACATTGTTCAAAAGGTCCATTTCATGATGAATTGACATTTTTTGTTTTGAGGGTAGTTTTCAGGTACTCGTGGGGGTGTGTTAGTGGTGTCAAACCCATATGTCTGATAGATGAAATTCTTCGTTGGATAATTCTCTACAGGCCCTCAAACTTTCCTGTCACATTTTTTCAACCCCTAAAAAATTATTCTAAAAACTCAAAAAAGTGATTTGTCCCCATGCATTTTACATGGGAAACTTTCAGTCAAGAACGGCACATGTTAAAAAAAAAACAAAAAAATTACGGAATTTCTTTTTTCGGATTTGGAATAAAATGGGGGGATCCATGCCCTCTAGCATCCAAACAAATTTTGCCATGCATTTTTGGACCACCCTAGTGTCAAAATGTAAAAAAACTCCATGGGTACAGGGATTCGAACCCTTCAACAATAATATGTGATAGGCCGGATTATTGAAGCAAAGCTTTAGCCTACGTTACTACTCTCTTTCCAAAAAACCTAAATAAATATTCAATCTGATATTATAGAATTGGAAATTTATTTACGTTCAAAAGATAGCGAAGAGTGACCCAAAAAACCCTATTTTTCGCCTCTTTTCTCGACCTCGTAAATTTGCTTCCAAATTAGTTTAAATAAAAGTTCATGATGATACTTTAAAGTAGAGGAAATATGAAAGTGACCATAGGTTTTATTTCGGCCACATGACGAATGAAACTTAGTAATTGACATTGTGTTCGATATCTCACAAAATATTATCAATATCATTTCTCGAACAAATTTTTTCATAGTTTTTGTAATTTTCCGCGCAAATAAATAATGTAAATGATTATTATTAGTTATTAGAAAAAATATCTCTTATTAATCACAATTAATTAATGCTCAAATAAAAGCGCAATAACAAAATTTCAAAATCTAGTATCTGTAGATTTTTCAGTCTTACCTTTCAGAACTTGTGGCTTCTAGATAATTAAAAACTTTTCAAACAAATGTACAATATTTTTGGGTAAAATCTAATAGATTTTAAAAAATAGCTATATATAACAAACAAATTGATGATGCCAACATTTTCTATAATTCTGAATCAGTAAAAAAAAATCACAGGAACTTTGGACTCTTTTGGGCATGATAGGGTTAGCTGATAGGTTTGACTAGTTGTATCCCTTTAAAAAAAGCTATGCTCAACTTGAAATTTTTTCTATTTTCAAGTATCACGACAAGCTATTCTTTCAACCAATTTGGCATCAAATTCATGAGGTCGAGAAAAGAGGCGAAATTTTAGGTCACTCTTTTAATATAGAACTGAACTCATCTTTCGTATTGAACTTCTCTTGTTTTTTAAAATTTATATTGAAATATCACAAAGCATTTTCAAATTAAGTGAAAAATTTGATACGAATTCAAAAAAATATAAATTCCAATCGTCCTTGTTGAAGAGGATACATTTAAAAAAATGAAGTAGCTTTCGATCAATTGCCTCACAGGCTTCGATTAAAAATACTATTTTCATTTTAAATTTGTCAGCATTAAATTGTTAAATTAAAATACTTCATTAAATTTGGAAAAACACATGAAATCCCGTGTTGTCAAATTTTTTATTAAAAAAATGGTTTAATAATCAATTAGTTGCAGTATGAACAACAATGGACATATGCGTAGGAAGATGTGAATGTAGTTGTAATTTTCAATGGATTAGTTAAGTATCGTTGTAAACCGTTTTTCCGACTGCAACAAATTGATGCACTCTTGGATAAAAATGTGAGGACTTGGGATTTGTTGTGAATAAGGTTAAGTTTCAAGTTTTTAATTTTAAAGGCATCTTATTTGAAAATGTTATTTTATTATATTTGAATAACATGGACTAATTTTTAGTAAAGGGGAAAATGTTTTTTATCAGTAAAAAATTGATTATGGCACAGAAAACATTGTTAAAAATAATTGAGTAATAAAAAAGAGGTTCTTGAAAAATTATTAATCGATAGAATAATACAGAAATATGGAATTTTTTGGGGTGCAAAGATAGATTGATTCCGTGGAATTACGAGCGACATGATTCTCACAAATTAAGGTCCGTGTGTAACACGCCTATTACGCGATTATGTGTTGTTTTTTATGGTTCATCGCGCCTTCTTTTTTATTAAAGCATTGTCCGAAGGGAATATAGTTAGTCCATATCGATATGTGCTCGTTTTTAATATGAGGGAAAACGCATATACTCGTTTCTTATTGAGATCTATTTCACAATTTATCGAGCTTGCTTTATCAGCACGTTAATTTTAATTGCTTTACTTTTTTTATCATCGTGTTACAAACGGTGATTGACTGTTCACAGGACTTTTCTTTCTATTATTTCAAAATATGTTTAAAATAAAAAATATATATCTATACCATTTATTGACCTCAATATTATGAATAATTAGAAGCATGGAATAAAATATTAGAGTATATATAAAAGACCTGTTTAATATTTATGGATATTTTTATTGTATTGGAGATTTTGGCCGTATTGCAAAATTATCTTCGCCATAAATAATAAGGAAAAATTAAATCATCATCTGGTATAAGTTACTGTTCAAGATTTGCATAAATGTTCTCATTCATAAACGATTCGGCCTTCATTGGAAATATGTTATGAGAACACGCATTTTTTGGCTTTGTTGATGCGCAAAATTTTTTTATTTCCGGTGTTTGTTAATACTCATCTTCCTTTTTTTCGGGGTATCTATATCTGTACGAAAAGTTTGTTTAATTTGTAAAAAAGACAACTTGTCATATTTTCAATTAAAATTTCGAACTGGAAGATCTGATCTTCAGTTTTCAAAGGATTGAGTTTATTTACAAACTATGGATCTTTAGTTTTGAAAATTTGTATTATTAAATTTAAGATAGTTGCATCCTGGATTATTTTAAAGTGTAAATAGTGTCCATTGAGCAAATTCTAAAAATAACTGGCAACATTGAAAAATAATTATAGACTTAGATAAATCGGAAATATAAAATTGTCCGCGGAATCCTTGTTTCGTACACTTCTAGTGATTCAGGTCAAATTTATTGTTGAAATTTGAATATTAAAAAAATTCGTTTCAGCAAAAGTGGAGAAAAAAAATTGATTTTCATTTAATCACATTGAAAACCTCCGCAGCAATAGTTCAGCAAAATAAATGCATCTAGAAACGCCCGAGCAATTCACGTAAGCCTGGTCAATTCGCTTAATGGACTTGTTAATTATTACAAAAACTCGACACGTTCATGGCAAAGTGTTATTACCTTTTATCATCCACGCTCAAAATAAACTTTAGGAATTGCAGTGTAATAAATTGTTAAGATGATTAAATCTTCTGGAAATTATTAGTTTTTGTCAGTGCTTTACGACATGCATAATTCTGTTTTAGGGATGACTGTTTTCTAAGAAGTTTGGCATTAGGATCTAAATCTTCAAGGATAACTTATGTTGTTTTAGTTCCCTAGTTAGAGTTAAATTTCAAGGAATTATAATTGAGAGGGGGAAATTTAAATTTAGCGCGCTTGTTCCTGATTTTCTGTAGTCTAGTTCTGTTTAGTGGCGACCGGGCAGTCGCGATGCAGCCGCCCTTGGCGCTCAAGATATAAAGCCTATTTTGCCACTTTCTGTAGTCTAAGATTATTTATTTATAATTAAATCTGATTAGCATTGGAGTTTTCATGTAAAAAAATGTAATTGAAACTGCAATAATATTTCAAAAATATCCATCTATTGATACAAAAATATTGGAATGACCGGAAAGAAATGAACGTTTATAAATAATTATTCTTTTAGAAAAACGAAATTAAAAATCATCTAGCTGATTTTCTGAAAGTTCATAGAAACGCAAAATAAAATTTGATATTTTGTTTTAATACCGTATGCCAACTAAAAAATATAAATACACGGAAAAACCTTTTGCTGCAATATTTGATAAAAATCAGACTAGATTTTACTATTTTCAGTTTGCAATGGAGGGATATAGCGGAACTATTGTAATGTTTACTATTCCGAGTAGTAAGTAGTAACTACATGCCGAACTACAAAATTCATTGGAAAAAAATTTAAAAATGTTACATTTATTTCTACAGAAGATTGCAATATTTGCAAAGAACTATAGTAACGTCGAGAGAGACCGGCGCATTGATTTAGTAAGCGACTTAGTAAAAATTGGCGCAGTCAGATTAGCAGACGAAAAAAAATAAACCCAACATGTGTCACGTCGCGTTGAAGGGCACGATACGTATCCTTTACACGAGAATACGACGTAAATGCAGACTTATTTATTATGGGATGTTGATCTCTTTCGCACTAATATATTTATTTAAATTGCAGTTGTACAGTACACACGATTATATTTAGTTTATACATTATTATATACATGCAGGAATATTATATTACAAGCTGAGACAGAAAAATGTGATTAAAGTAAAGCTGGTGGGAAATCGGAACACGGGTCTCCAGCGCGGCAGCACGGCGATTTTCATTCGGCTAAACTAGATAATGAAATCCAGAAATTTATCGCTCTTATCAAGTAAATGCTAGCAGTCAAATTGACTTCCATTAAATTCTTTATTAATTGTTCACAGTGATGGCATTTTTTAAATTCTAAGCTGTATATCTTAACGTATTCAAATCGAGGCGTTCTAACGGTAGGATACCAACGCACACGCCACGACTTGGCGGTACTTAACCAAAAATATAAATAATAAAAAGCTAACCGAGAAGTTAGTGCCAGAAAAGTCCTTATCGCGGAATTGAGCAAGATGAAGCTAGTAGTTGGCCAAAACTAAAAGGTGCTCGCTCGCTTCATCAAGTCATGAAAGATCTATCTTGGGCTATCCACCTATTATTCTATCTTCATGCTTTTCTCCCCCGAGATAGCACTTTCATGATTCGATGGAGTGAGCGAGCATCTTCCAGTTTTGGCCAACTCCTAGCTTCATCTTGCTCAATTTCGCGAGCTGAAACTTTCTAGCGCTAACTTCTCGGTTAGCTTTTTATTGTTTATATTTTTGGTTAAGTATCATCTAGTCGAAAGCGTGCGTTGGCATCCTATCGTTAGGACGCCTCGAAATATCCTAATATCGAGGTTAAAAAATTATTTTTTGCTCTCTGTGAAAAATTTGTTTTTCAATAGTAACTTTTCGAATTATCCTAATTTATTGCATTCAGGATCAAGCCAAATTGAGTGATTGATAAATTTAAGGGATTTCAGTAGAGCGTTGGTCGGCTAACATCGTTTATGCTCGGCTGCACTTGGTCCAACACTAGGCTCGCTTACTAAGTCACTTACTAATATTCGAGAGCGATCTCCCGAATTTGTCTTACTTCATAATACAAAAAATAGAAAGTGTTATAGTATAGTTCATATTCCTACAAACAATAGCAATTCCTCTTACAAATTTAGTCTTTTATCTTATTTTATGTACTTATTACTTCTACTCTTTTTATATAATTTAATTATGTCTCTACTAATTTATCCTATCTAGGATTTTACTATAAAAAATACTAAGACTTCGTATTATCAATAGGAAAATTACATATAAAAATAGCATAGCTTACGATTATTGTATTAAAATATACGAATTATCGCCTTGGTCCCTCGATCGTAACCTAATTTAGTAATTTTTCCAGTACAAAGTTTCTGAATGTAGGATGCGTGGTTGTTACTACGGCGTCAAATTAAAATAATATTCACAATGTTTTAAGGGTTTATAACGGTACAAAACAATTTAAAACACTTTTCATTTAATTATAAGAATTATTAACGAATTAGCAACAGTGGCAATATTTTTAGCTAATTTATTGCAATTTGAATCTGGTACGTTTCCAAAACTGATCGTTTTAATGCTTCTATTTTTGGCAACGAATTATGCAACCTATAGACGATAAAAAAATTGGCAAAGGCTGAATAGGAAAAATTAAGAGAAATAATTTAAATAGCAAGATCAAATCATAATCAAAAAGGAATCAGGCCGAACAGAAAGGGAAGAGAGAGAGAAGAGAGTATAAAAAGAAAAGAAAAACCTATTTAAGAATGCCTATATTTGCCGGGAAATAACCAGGCATATAAATTCGAACGGGAATCAAGTATAAATTGTTCAAAAACGTGATAATTTTTATTAATCACGATAACAAAATAATTGTTTTCTTTAGAGATTTTTACAAATTTTGGAGTTAATGGTTTAAAATCTTTTGCAAAAACTCCTACTAGCCCTGAAGCAAACTATCAGTCGGGGAGACCAAAAAATATTTGTAGTTTTTGTCAAAATTACAAAAATATTCGACAAAATTTTGTTTTATAAATTTAAAAAAAATGGATTTCGCTGATATTTAACATTGAATTTGTACTGTGTTTATGATATTAAAATAGAAAATTTTAATGGTATTTTTTCACCTGGAAACGGGAAAGCGGAGCTCTATCACACCCTACCCATTTCCCAGATTGAAAAATTACACTGTCCTATGTGAATTTTGGGAATAAGATGGCACCTAGTGTTTCTGAAATGATTTTTCATGCTGAACATGAATCTGGGTTAAAAAACTTTCCATCACGTCGGTTTTTGTGAAAATAAGAGTTGTATCCTCTAAAAACGGCGTTTTTAGCCAATTTTGAAAAATTATAGAGCTTAACCATGACGTCATATAAACTTCGATAATATCAGAAATTAAATTAATCGCATGCGCCTTTAAAGCGGGGGGGGGGGGTGTTTTTGTTTAGAGGTGGAGGAAGAAAATCGAAACAGAAATGATTTTAACATACCTACACCCACGCCCAGGCATAATAAAATGTTGCAGTGCTTTTAAAGGTCTTAAGGGTCGTTGATTACGAATATGCAGTTAGATATTAAAAATTCAAAATGGCGGATCCAATATGGCAGACGATTATTTTTAATTCAAACGGATTTGCTTGAATATACTTTATGATTTCATTTTCTTTCTCTAACCTAGATAAAAACACACCCTTTCTCTAAGGGCGCATGCGATTAATTTAACATAGGCCTCATTTGAAAGTGCTTGCTTCCACCTTTAATTCTGGATATTAACGAAGTTTGTAGCACTTCATGGTTCAGCTCTACAATTTTTCAAAAATGGCTAAAAACGCCGTTTTTAGGGGTTTCAATTCCTATTTTCTTAAAACGAGACGTGGTGGGAAGTTTTTGTATTTAGATTCGTGTTCAGCACGAAAAATCCATTCGGAAACACTTGGTGCAATCTTATTCACAACAACAAAATTAAAATTTGCGGGGCAGTGTTACCAATACTGACTATTGTCGTCAATTTGATAACTATTTTTTATTGAATTATTCTTAAATATTTTATTTGCGAATATGTTATAGTTCATATTCATAATTTTCTACTAAAAATACTTAAGTATAAGTGATTTTCATTGGAGAATAGAATTATTTATAATCATGATTTTCACAGATTATTAATTTTTTATATTTTTTGGAGAAAAATATTAAACTTTTTGGGTTTTTTCTGAATGATTTCTGGGTGTACTTCCGAAAAGGGCTTAACTCGCCTGTGTATTTTGAAGCGCTGATGATTAATATGACAGTGAAAATATTCACAAATTTGATTTTTATGGCAAAAACCATGGAAAACCCATAACAGTCATGGGTTTTCGAATTTATTTCGGTAAATGCAGAATTTTTTGAAAAATATTTAGACAAAAGTTGTAGATCCATTCAAAATGTACACTTTTTATTTTGTACACTTTTCCTCACAGATTTATAATTTTTGAGAAAATCGCTATGGAAATTTAGTAAGTGCAGCAGGCTTGAATCTGATATTTTTAATTATTATTATAATTATTATAACTGAAAACTATAAGTGTAAATATTGTTACGTTTTGTTGAACTAAGTTATTGAGTTAGTCGCTTAAGGGGGAACACCATTGTAAAAGCATGAAAATGAGGTGATTTTCATGAATTTTTTTTGTAGGTAGAAATAATTATTTTAGGATCGGACAAACAATAATTTACCTAACTTATATTCAGCTATATTCACACAAATTTTTATTTAAAAATATTAAAAATTGCATTAGCTATATACATGAATGTAATGACGTAATGAAAAAATTATCCCTTGTGGCAACGATACAGCAGTGAAAAATCATCTGAAAGCAAAAAACCAAAAATTTTATTAATCTGTACAACAATCGCTATCGTTTTACGTGGCGGTTTTTTAGTTTATTTGTTTTAGAAAATGGCGCCAGTTTGAAAAATTAGTTCATTTTTTGACCCCCCCCCCTTTTTTTTAAGGGCTTGAAAAAATATTAATTTTCAGAATTTTGAAAAATGGCCTTGTACAACCTTAGGTTAATAAGTACAAAAATTATAACAACAAAAAAATTAAAATCTGTTTATTAGTTTTCGAAAAATCGATGCCACCGTGTTAAAAAAAGTCGTTTTGAGAAAAACTGTCTATTCCTGGGCCATATGATGGTTCATCTTCAGTATTTTGAGCATTGTTTTGACCGTTTTTTATCTTTTTTTTATGTATTAGCTCGATTGTCGGCGGTTTTTATGCGATTATTATGCGCCCCTTAAGGTTATTTATGTAAATTATGTCTGGGTCTCCAGTGAAAATTAATAAGTTTGCACTACCGTGCAAAAGTTTTTTCCCGACTCTTTTTTAATGACCGATTTAATTCTCTTAAATTTAATTATATCAGATGTAAAAAATTTTCTCCTTAAGGGATTGAATGATTCGCAAAATTCGGTGTTAAATTAACTCAGGGTGAAGCCAATATATCTTTTAAGTAGATATTGCAAAAATGAATTAAATTGCATTTTTTTTAATTTTCAAGAACTTCCGTAATAATCAATATTTTCAAAATGTTTTTGGGCTCATTTCAAAGCTATTTTTTTACATCATCGCACCAGCTTATGAACATAATTTAATAACAAATTTGGCAAAATTTCAATATTCTTTGTGGTAAAAACAATATTTTTTTTAATATATTAAATGTATAACCATGAAGTATCTATAAATGACCTGAAAAATATATATTTATTATATTTTTTATTTGCCTACAGATGAGATGTTTTCAAATTTTTGGTTAAATTTTTTCAAATTTTTTCTTGCATTGTGCTAGGAAAATGTTTTGGATTTATGCTCATACGCTGTTCCGATCCTGTAGAAAAATAGCTTCAGAATGAGCACAAAAACATTGAAATTTATTCTAGTTTTGCAATATTTAACTCTTCCAAGAGATATTTGATTAAATGTGGATTTTGCACGGCAGTGTAGATTATAGTAATTGCTTTAGACGTTTCAGCATACGATGACGGTCCATTTCAGTTATTTATTTTGAACCTTTTTTTCTCATAATATGAGAAATATATATGTATTGCAATTTCAATGTCATAATTATCTGCTTATATGTAGTTATTATGACAGATGTTATGTTTTATTAAAATATCTTGGGCTAATTAAATTTGGCATTCTAATTGGTAAATAATTCTTAGTATTATTTTTTTATTTCTTTGATACTAACGATGAATTATTGAAATTATTATTGATTTCTCAATAATTTAAAATTATTTCATTTTCACTCTACACCATAAATTACAAATATATATATTTTTGATACAATAAGATATTGCAAATACATCAAATCACGCTTAGGAAAACCTTAGTTTAGATATTTTTTAATCGTGATTTTAGTAAGAGGAGATTTGATATTTCTATCGTGGAAGTTAGTAAACACTCCGTATTAAAGCAACAAAAAAGAATTAAAAATCCGGAGAAGAAAAAGAATCCTTTGTTTTTAAGTTATATCTATCTTTCATAATTTACGGTAATTATAACACTCAAATCTTCTAAATGAGTTTTAACTTCACTCAAAATAAAATCTCAGTATTATGCGCGCAGTAATTTTTTTACATTCTTATTTTTTAAGCAAAATCTGGTTCATTTTTAGGGTTTCAGGATTTTACTATATTAAATGAACACCAAATACTTCTTTACAAACTAATGCGTAACGATTTTTTAATTTAAACATCTTTTTATTATCTTTAAAAGTTGTCATGATGTTCGGCCCACATTCTTTATCACACTTACCCTAAGCATTATTATGTATAATAATGTAAGTATAAAAAGTAAAAATAAAACTTTTTAAAGCAAATATGAATTCATGTAAATGACCGCTGAGGTGCGATAACATGATTATTTATAAGCATTCATTATTTTTCCACCAACGCAATAATATATTTATTCAACCTTGTTTATCCCAAAATGCTACTACCAGTTCAGTCTACTTTCATGCTAACCCTCATTCCGTCGAAGTCCCGAACCTCGTTCTTTTTTATAGAACCCGAAGATTAGTTCTTTTCCTTGTCGACCTCGAAAAATGTAGACTCCGGGATTTCGAAATTCGCAAGCAAGAGTACTAGACTCCATTTCGAGCATGCGGTGCCGGTAGTAATAGGTCGTCTTAGCTTAAATCGATGCGCTATCTTTGCGTTCCGCAGCTCTGCACCTCCCAGAGTTAGAGTTTGAGGCAGCCTCTAGTTAGTGACCTCGCCTATCCAAGTATCCAGAGCAAAATCCAGATTCCAGAATTCAGAGTGGATTCTATAGCCACCACCACTGTATACCCTGTGCTCCTGCTCCCGTGTTCTTCCCTAGCTCCGGGAGCAATAATAGAAAGAGATTTTTAAAAATAGAGGTGGGGGTAAGGATAGGAGCTGGAGTGCAAAGGAGAAAGAGATAAGTCGGTGTAGAGGTCCAGGTGTAGGTATATGGATCCAGCATCAGTAGAGCGTCTCGGCATCGGGGGCGCCAAAGCGTCGCGGCGCCACCCCCGGCGCCCGCCATAACGCCGCCAACTCCAACCTTCTCTCTTCACTTCAACCCCCTACCCCCACCTCTTTTCACCTCCTCATCGTCGCTAACCTAGCCCGAATTTCTGCACACAGAGTCGCCTGCAACCCTGTCACGCTCTGCATCAAATTCGCGACCCAACACCAACGCTACCCCCAATTATTCCCTTGACCCCTTGACACTCTAGGATGCACTACGATTTCTAGGAGAATATCTAGTTGTGGATTTGCTTGGGAATCTATTCGGAAATTGAGTCTTGATTTAGGGACAGTTGGAAATTTGAAATTGGGTGTCTACCCCTATATATTGATATAAAGGAATCTTTTCATTAAATGCAACCCCGCCAAACTTGAAGAAAGTTGAAGACAGTTTGAGATTTGAACTGTCTATAGTTCTAACCCTACTCATAAAAAAGTCTTTTTCTAATATGTAACCCCGTTTGTAAATATTGCTTCACACCCTTCAATGTCTTCACGAACTTGAAAATTACAGATTATATTGCCAAATCTTTCCTAAAAGGTAATCTTGATTTTAACACTTAAGGTCTTCACCCTTTTACTGAAGAAAGGCTTTTTATGAAATTAAGCTTCTAAATTTGGGCTTTAATTCGTTAAATAATCTGCCAAAAGTCTATTTGCAAGTTCGTTAATCAATCTTGTACGTGGATTATAAAAATCCCTGAAAATTAAAATTATTATTTATTTATTAATTTAATTTGTAATTTTCTAGAAATTATTGTAACCTGAATTAATCTTTTACAGTGTTTCTTCTTTCTTGATAATTCCCCCTTTTTCCTTTTTTTACTTTAAATGTATGATACTTCAAAATGCAATACATTTTTGAATTGTGCGGAAAATTCTCTGAAATTAATAAATGTATGTAAAAAATATAAGAAACGTTACTTTTTTTACACCTGTCAAATTATTTAAAACTACACTATGCCTATTTGACCAATTTCAAACTACAATATTTAGGATTTAAACAAAACTTGAAAGATAACATATTTTTTCATTTTGTAGAGGAGAGTACCCAAATATGAGATACCAACTTTGTTTGGCGTGATTGTCAAAATTATATGGACTGAATTTAAAAGTAATATAGGTCATTTTAAAGAAAATTTAGTTTGTCATAAGAAGCTGCAATAAAAAATTTTATTAAAAATTTTTTTTATGCTGAAAATACAAAAAATGTAAAAAAGTGCTTTTTCCAAACTCGTCAAACTATTCTCATAATATGAGATACCCCAGGAAATAGCTAATAAAATGCAAAATAAAGTATTATTTTTAATGAAAAACTTCATTCTATGTTTTCGAAGTACAAGATTACTGCTATTTAGATATATTTAGTTTTTGCAGTAGTCACAAACATTTTTGTAACCAATTTCCACACAGGTATCTCATATTATGAGAACCACACCGTACAACTATGTACCTACTATGCCTGACCTGCACAACGAAAAAACTCAACACTATCGATATTTTCCTACTTAGTTATTCAATCCCCATCACTCCAGACAAACTTTACTGCTAAA
Organism: Belonocnema kinseyi; assembly: GCF_010883055.1. NCBI lineage: Eukaryota > Metazoa > Arthropoda > Insecta > Hymenoptera > Cynipidae > Belonocnema > Belonocnema kinseyi. The sequence goes on along the minus strand of NC_046666.1, from coordinate 60,929,829 downwards.
TACATATTTAATGAATAATAAATAGGGTTTAAAGAATTCCCTTCCAAGAACTCGACCACCATCGATTTCACAAAAAGTTCGCCTATAATCTTTAGAAGAAGCCCAGTGAAAAATGGACTATACCACGAAATTACTCTTTCTTCTAGAGCTACAAGTTAGTGATAGAACCAACAGAGTGGGTCTCTTAGTTTAGCTGATACCCCGTTTTCTCATATTGCGAGAATATCTCATATTCGAGTACTCTCTATACAGAAATAAATTAATTTTGAAATGTCAAATATTCTAGGTGCTCGAAACGAACTATTTTTAAAAATTAAGTTGAAAATCATTGAAGAGTGTAAGTTTCCAATTTACATTCGAATCACTAGTATTATAATAGAGACGAAGTGACAAGTCTCGGAAAGAAAATATTATACTATTTAATTACACTTATAAAAGTCAGTGTTTAATTAATGATGAATATTTTAAGAGACAGAATATTTTTAATTTTGGGGAAGATTTTCAACATATAAACATTGTTTATTTGACCAATTTTATTTTATCAACAAAATAAATTGTTTAATTGTCGAAATAATTGAAGTTATTTAATATTATTTAAAAATATAAACTTTCATATAAAAAGATGCTTTCTTCGTTTCTATATCTGAAAATTACTGTTTAAGCATTTTTCTATATCCCCCCTTTTTGTGAAAATTAACCTTTTTCCTCTTTCTCAAGCTCCTTTTATGCTGCGATCCCTGTATTTCCTTAAAAATTTTACATAATTTATTATGTCCATTTCGAGAAGTACACTGCCCCTGTTTTGACGCCGAATTGCTCATCATTTTCCAAGATGCCTTCTTATCATCCCATTTTAAAGCTTCCATTCAACTTCATTTACATTTTCTGGGTGCGAAATATCTCTCTGCAAAATATGTGTACATCAAGAAATGGAATGACATGCGCAAATTCGTGAATTTAACATCAACTTCGCAGAACCGGTCCTTAAGAAAAGTAGATGGCTAAATAATTTCATCTACAGTTCACTACCTTAATCGAGTTAACATACTCTTAAGCTTGAAAATAAAAACTATTGACGAAAGGCCCAGCCAAAACATTTATTCATTTTAAGTCTACTTTTCTCCTTTGACGTATATATTTAAAATATTACATTCGAAATGAAATTGAAATACTTAATCGGGCAGGGTATACATTTGTTCACTAATGCCAGCACAAAATGAAATTCAGAAAAATGTCTTGTGTTTTGTTTTCTGCCTTATTTCTGTTTTCTTTTTTCGATACGTTTTTCATTTAAAAACGCAGCATTTTGGAAAAAGAATTTTTTCTAGTAAATTTCCGTTCATATTATGTCCCTGAGTTTTTTACACGCGTCCAATGCAGTGTAAGAAATTTCTTGCCATTGCCCGGTTAATTCCCAGATTACAGAAAAATTTGCAGGGTCATTGAAATTAAAAAATTTGTATGCTTAAAGTTGAAAATATTTTTATTCAAACCAATGCTCTAAATTGAAAAATAAATTTATAAATGTTTAAACTTATATCCTTTCGAAGTATGTGTAAGTTAAGACAATTAAAAATTTTCAAAGCAATAATTGTTTCATTCTTATTATTACATCGAAATTCAACAATTTCACGTATAAATTAAAAATTAAAAAAAGGAAACAATTAAAATTCTGATGTTCAATGTATAGTTTTACATATTTGATTTATATTTTCTCATTCGAAATAAACAGTCAAATGCTGCTCAGTATTGAAAAAATATCATTTTTACATTCTCATCAAGAGAAGGTATTAGATTTGTGTAAAATTTAACCCCCCTCGTTTTTTTCAAATGTCCACGTAATGAGGCCCACTGAATCCGAAAAACAGGTTTTTATGAATGTGTGATTCTGTGTGTGTTTCTGTGTGTATGTGTCTGTACATTTTTAGTTTGTCAGCACGATAACTTTCGAAAGAATTGACAGATTGGATTGGCCTTTGGTATACTCTTTTAGTGTCCTAAAATAAAGGTCAAGTTCGTTCGCCAGACATTTTGGGTGAAAATTCAAAAAGTGAGCGTATTTTGAACATTTTTGATACCACTTTTTTTTAATTCAAAAATTGTCTGTGCGGATATTCATAGTGTTTAATCAGACGAACAATTTATCCCCATGATTTTTTTTATAAAACCAAAATTTATCACAGTTATAGCATTTCAAAAATTTCAAAAAACACACGAAAATCAACTTTTTAAGCCAAATAACGCATAATATGAAAAATGTTTCTTTTCCAATTCTGCACAAGGTTGTTTAAACACCTTTTTGATTTTTCTTAAAAAGTTGAAAATTCAAAATTTGATCCTACCATAAATGTTTGAAACCACATTTTTCAAGATTTCAAAATTCTATATGCAATTCTTCATAGTACTCAGAAACTCAAACAATTTATTCCTATGACATTTTTCTGTAAAAACAAAATTATCAGAGTTAGAGCATTTTAAAAATTTAAAAAAAAAAACTAAAATGAGCATTTTAAGCCAAACAACGCGCGATATGAAAAAAAGTCACGAAAAGAAAAACGTTGCTTTTTGAAAGCCGTACAAGCTTATAACAACTTTTTCAATTTGGTCGAATAGCTAAAAATTCCAAATTTGATTGTATCAAAAATAATGAAAAATTCCGTTTTTTGGTTAAACTATGCAAGATACGAAAAAATGAATAAGCTAAAATTGCGCGCCCTGGAAAGATCTATAAATTTATAATAAATCATTTTTCGATAGGATGCGTAGATTTTGTTTTTAGTCGTAAAAAAAATATTTAAAAGAAAAAAATAAAATTTTTTTGGACTAGCGACACAAGCTACGGAAAAAAGTGAGACAAGACTTGTTCATCCAAAAAAGAGCTATAATTTTTGATAGGACACGTAGTTTTTGCTTTCGACGTAAAAAATAACTTTCAAAATAAAAATATTAAATTTTTTTGAAAATTACACAACTTACAAACTAAAATTAACAGACAAAAAATGTTCGCCTGGAAAAATCTATTAATTCATTATTAATAATTTTTAGATAGGAAGAGTAGATTTTCTTTTAATTGTAAAAAAATAAAATTAAAAATAAAAAAATTAAATTTTTGTAAAAAGGACAGAAAAGACGAAAGAGGACACATGGTCCTATATAGGACCCTATATATATTCCTGTATTAGACCCTATACAGGCGCACAGTATTTTTTATTCATTCGTAAAAAACAAGATTAAAAATAAAAATAAATGATAAAAACAAGGAAATAGGAATTAGTGTTATTCAATTTTTATGCATATTATGAATTGTAATTATATAAATTTATTGAAATGATACATGTTTAAGTGCAGCTTATAATACAATTTAAAGAAAAATAAGAAATAAAATTAAAAAATAATCATGTTAAATACAATTTGCTCTTTATTTTGCAATTTTTTAATAAGTTATCCCAGGCAGAGTTACATAAGAAATGTATCATATTTAATATAAAAGTGTTGTGTATAATGTAGAAAAGTTGACATTTTGGACAAATCGAGTGCGAAGCACGAGATACGTGGTGAGAATGTGTTCGTTAAAGGCGAAAGCGCTTTAACAAAAGAGAGTTCAAAATCACAAAATTACAGTTGTCAGTCCGTTGACCTTTGATTTCAAAAGGTGTGTCCACGAATGCGGGAGAAATATAAATGTGTGCGTGGCGCGAGGTAAATACATAATCGAGCGCGAAGCGCGAGATAAATACATCATCGAGCACGAAGCGCGACAAACAACAATCGCGCGCCTAGGGCGCGCTCAAACTTTATTTAGACTGGAACAGTATTTGAAAGTAGGATTTAAAATTTAATAAAAGCGCCACATTTTTTAAAATAAATGTTTAATTATATGTTTTTTTCTACAAATTCTACTTTCTATTCATGTTCGCACTTATTTAAGTAATTTTTATACTAATTTAAATCAACAAATGCAAGGTGGAAGTTTTTCCAATTAATTAAAAAGAATGTATACTTTTTGTATGCTTCGTTATGAGCGATCATTAATTTGAAGAGTGAAAATTTCATATTATTTTTGTTTACAGAAAAATAAAAAATAAGACAAATATTCAATAAAATAGAAATGGCAAGATAATAATAAAATTAACTTTTTTAATACCATTTGTTCAATATTCGCCACTGGCAAGAAGTATGGGGCTACCTGCTCTTTTATAGTTGCTTAAAATCATATAATTCTGATAATAAAGCCTTTTTTGTATACAGTATTATGAAATATATAATATTTCTGCATCCAATGATACCTGGTAGGTTGAAGTAACCTGGTAGGTTGAAGTATTTTTGACCTCTAAGAAATATTGCCAAAAAAAGTTTAAATAAACAAATTTTCTTGGTCCTCTTTTAAAGGGAAATTTCCACATAAATTAATCGGTGTTTTGACAAAACTGTTCCAATTTTGTTTAAGATTCTGCCAAGATATGGATTTGGAACAAATAAGTCATAATAATTGTCAAACTTTTTTGTTAAAGTGATACAGATCCTGATAAAAGAATATTAATTTTGTAAACTTTTCTAGTAGTTTTTAGTACTTTTTTCACTAATAATGTCGTGCGAAATTGAAGGACATCTATCACAAGAAAAACCCGGGACAAACGTTAATTCCAACCCGGAAAATTGGGGAATTTTCCGGAAATTTGAATACGAAATTGTGTTAGTCGCCCTGAAAATGCTATAAGCAATTGTAAGGACCTCTTTTTTATAATAAAAATACTCCCATACCTTAGAGTCAATTTATGAGAACATGCCTTGGATTTTAGAACCTTCCTAAATGACCCAATATATCAAATTAATGTTTTTCAATTCAAATGCGAATTGAGTCACGAATGGTCCCTCGCAGATGTCCTTTGCAGAAGCACGTTTCGCCAATACTAAACTCAAGTCTGATTGGTTTTTTTTTCTTTTTTCCAGACACGATTAAGTGAAGGATCATTCACGAACGAACGAGATTTTTTAAGGACGAGGGAGGTTTTTATATCAAGCTGACGACGAGCAGAGTGTCTATAAAGTGAGTATACGAATCTTGTCCAAGTAATACGCATTTCCGGTTCTCAAATCGCATATTTGAGATACTCGTAAAAGGACCTCACGCTGAGTGACTCAGACGCATCATCAAAGCGCCATCCGCACTGTCATAAAGTCTAACCTCCCCGAATTTATCTTTATTTCACATTTCACATTTCGCCCTCAGCACGCAGCATCTCTCCCTCAATATGGAATACTTCGCTGCCATAACCCCTAAAATACAATACTTAATTGCGACAAATATGAGCTGTAAAATTTGAATAGGCATCCCAGTGATGAACGTGGCTAGCCAGATATTCACGAGGGATCTGCTCGCAGTCTCTCATTCGAGGGCAGGCAGCCTTTCCAAAAGTCAAACTCGTTTCAAAAAGTTGCTTAGATCGTATCCTGATTTCTTATTTTTTTGAAGAAAGTTGTTGCTGAGAAGAGAATCTAATATTATTTATTAATTGGTTTGTTCCGTTTTTCCCAGTTGGAAAAAATAAAAAGACGGACAAAGGAATCAAATCTGGATCGGGTTTTAGAAACAATGTGTTTAAAAATGTTATTACATCAGTCTAAATGCAGGTAGCGTATCATCAAAAAGAGGATGTTCGAAAATATGTTTGAGCATTAAAAATAATAAAATTTTGAGTCCGGGCCCTAATATGGACTATTTCCTTTTTACGGTGAAAATTCACGAGAAAAATAAGCTAACACAATTTAAATTTGAATATATGACAAAATCCTAACAAGTAATTAACTATTTATTAGCTGATTGCCCACGTGAAAAAAGTTTGCATGGCTCAAGCATGGCAACACACTTGGAAATATCTGGCTAAAGCATGGCTCACGGCTGAATGGCAGCATGGCGTAAGCCTTGCTCCTATCCGTTTCCCATGCTCAGAACACGCTAAACACAAATTAATATTCTTAAGAACATGTAAGTGTCAGAGAAAATTAGCCTGCGTTAAAAATGAAAATCTTAGGTTTGCCAATAGCCGACACGTCTCTAAATGGTAAGTTTATTACCTGGGTGCACTGGGTCGCACACCAGGTAGTTTAGCACATATTCTACGAGAACTTTAAAAAAATTTAAATTGTGCCAATTGCCAATATAACTACCATTAGTGAGTCGACGATCCGGATGCATCAGATTGAGCACCAGGTAGTATAATACGTATTCTACGAGACTTTTTAAAAATTTTAAATTTGTGAATACTGAAAATAATTCCAAATGGTGAGGCGACGACCCGGGTGACCCAGGTCGCGGCCCAGGTAGCTTAGCGCGTATTCTACGAGAACTTTTTCAAAATTTAGATTGTTCCAACAGTCAAACTTACTAGAAATTGTGAGTCGACGATCCGGGTGCATCAGGTCGAGCACCAGGTAGTTAATTACGTATTCTAAGAGAACTTTTGAAAAATTTAAATTTGGTGAATAATGAAAACAATGCCAAATGGTCAGTCGACGACTCAGGTGCACCAGGTCGCGCCCCAGGTGTCTTAGCACGTATTCTTGAGAACTTTTTTAAAATTTAGATTGTTTCAACAGCCAAAATTACTAAAAATTGTGTGTAGACGATCTGGGTGCTCCAGGTCGAACACAAGGTAGTTTAAAACGTTTTCTACGAGAACTTTAAAAAAATTTTAATTTCCTCAATAATGAAAACAATTTCTAATGGTGATTGGACGACCCGGGTGCACCAGGTCGCGTCTCAGGTATCTTAGTACGTATTCTACGAGAACTTTTTTGAAATCTAGATTGTTTGAACAGCTAAAATTACTAAAAATTGTGAGTCGACGATCCGGGTGCACCAGATCGAGCACCAGGTAGTATAATACGTATTCTACGAGAATTTTTAAAAAATTTAAATTTGGTGAATAATAAAAACAATTATAAATGGTGAGGTAGTTTGGTACAAATTCTACGAGAACTTTTTCAAAAATTTTATTGTTCCAACAGCCAAAATTACTGAAAATTATAGTCGACCTGGGGCGCAACTTGGTGCACTCGGGTCGTCGACTAACCATTTGAATTTTTTTTCATTAATCAAAAACTTAAAATTTTTTTAAAGTTCTCGTAGAATACGTATTGTACTACTTGGTGCTCGATCTGATGTACCTGGATCGTCGACTCACAATTTTCAGTAATTTTGGCTGTTGGAACAATCTAAATTTTGAAATAGTTCTTGTAGAATACGTGCTAAATTACCTGGGGCGCGACCTGGTGCACCCGGGTTGTCGACTGATCATTTTAATTTGTTTTCATTATTTATAAAATTTCAATTTTTCAAAAGTTCTCGTAGAATACGTATTAAACTACCTTGTGCTCGACCTGGTGCATCCAGACCGTCGACTCACTAATGGTAGTTATTTTGGCAATTGGCACAATTTAAATTATTTTAAAGTTCTCGTAGAATATGTGTTAAACTACCGGTTGTGCGACCCAGTGCATCCGGGTAGTGAACTTACCATTTAAAGACGTGTTAGCTTTTGGCAAACCTAAGATTTTCAATTTTAATTATTATTATTATTTATTATTACACCATTAAGACATTTCCCTTTCGGGGTAGGCGGGACTCACTCGGTAGGGGAAAGGAGTAGTTCGTGGAAGGGATAGAGATTTTTCAGATTGATCCAGAATTCTCGTGCTATTTAAGTAAATAACATGTTCGTGCCGCAACATTGTTCCGACCCAGGTTGCTGATCAATCTCTTCTAACTAAGGTCTCATTCACACATTCTAACCATTCTTTCCGCGGTCTACCTCTGGGCACGCTGCCATTTACTGAAAGCTCATTTTCTCTGACACTTACATGTTCTTAAAAATATTCATTTGTGGTAAGCGTGTCCTAAGCATGGGAAACGGACAGGAGCAAGGCTTGAGCTATGCTGCTATTCAGCCGTGACCCATGCTTTAGCCAGATATTTCCAAGCGTCTTGCCATGCTTGAGCCATGCAAACTTTTTTCACGCGGGTGTAAATACAAAATTATATTATTCTAAATGAAGTGTTCGAATAAAAATGTGAAGAATCGTATATTTTCATATTTTATCAATCTTTATTACCATATTATACAATTTAACATTGATCAGTAAACAATTTTATTTAATCCTTTTTTTACTGCGTATTAAATCAATTATTCGTAAAAAATGCGGTCACTAAATCATCAGTTATTTGTTATCGTCTTCAATGGTTCCTTATTAGTTCGTCTCAAATAGGTTTAGTTATCATAAAACAACTTTATATTAAAAGTTGCTTTGTTTTCAAACTTTGAATATATTCACTTTTTATAGTGAATATTTTTTTCAAGAAACTATTATTTATGTTAATTACAGGTTATATTTTTACAAAATATTGTCTAAATTAGGAACTCTAATGATAAATGAACCTTAAAAATATTTTTGTAATTGTCAAGAAAACCTGAGAAAATATGATTCTAAAAACAATATAAATATTTGTACTATGAATATTTACTGAAAGTTCATACTTTTTACATTTTTTTTGTATACAATAGTGCTTCGACTTTGCAAAATTTAGGGTCTAATTTTCATTAATTTTTTATTTAAACATTCCACAAATATCAATTTTATAGTTAAGACACGATGCGTTTTAATATATTAAAATTGTACTTGATTATTCTTCTTATATTTGTGCTTATAATTAAGGACGATATACTGTAGGGTCATTATCTACTGGTGGGGGGACTGGTCACTCCTATGTCAGTTTACCGTTAAAATAATAGTGGCCCGCTTTTGGACTCCTGATCCGGATTAGGTTATTTTTCCCTAATCAGAACGTCACAAAAATATTTTTTCGATACAAATATATTCAAAATCAACGCATACATCAGCTCAATTTACTTTCTAAAAACGTTCAATGTTCTAAAGAGTAGATTCGGAAATATTAGTTTAAAAAAGAGTAACATTGAATGATTTAAAGATAGGAAAAAATCTATCTTTTAAGTCATTATCTAAAAATATTTAACATTTACTGTACGTAAATGTAAATACCATTTTATTTTTACTGTGAAGATTTGGCAACATTGCAAATCGCTGTACAGATTTGGCGGGAAGTAGAATCGTTGCGAAAATATGAAAATATTAAAAATTTTCTTGTATTGAAACTGATTCAAACTAAAGAAAGTTTATCCTCGATATTAAAAATAGTTGTGTGATTGCCAAAAACTTGAACACTTAAATCTCAGTCATTTTTAACTTTTTCTTTGAACAATAAAATTGTTCTAAATTTATCTCAGTAAAGTACGTATAGCAAAGTATAATTTAGTAATGTTAAAATTTTTTTGATGAATTCGTTTGAAAATCATAAATAAAAAAGTACCCAAAATATATTGCCATGCACCTGTCCCAACCTACAAATCTAACATGAAAAATTCCTAAATGATGATAACATTTTTCTATATTCATATTTTCAGATATCGAATACATATATTAAGCTAAAAAATATTAAAATCAAAAGTAGAGTTCAATATTTTAAGGTTGAGGATTTCTAAAATCACTGAATAATAATAATAATATTTTTTTTAAAATTAAGACTCAAAACATCCACCACTGTGATTTTGTGATTGTGAATTCTCTTTCGTTAAAAAAGCTTAGCTCGAGATTTTGTGCGCACCTACGGCACGCGACTGTGGGCAATCGCACTCCGCGCTTAGTCTTCGCATTTCTTCCGCATTTGGGCACAGACCTTTTAAAATCAAAGGTGAACGGACCGACAACTGTAATTTTGTGATTTTGAACTCTCTTTTGTTAAAGCTCTTTTGGCTTCAACGAACACATTCTCATCACGTATCTCGTGCTTCGCACTCGATTTTGTCCAACCTGTCAACTTTTCTACATTATACATAACACTTTTATATCAATTATAACATTTTTTATATAACTCTGTCAGGAATTACTTATTGAAAAAATTGAAAAATAAAAAGCTAATTGTATTTATCAGGATTATTTTTGTATTTGTTTCTTATTTTGCATTAACCCTCTACCGCCCTTAAAACTTTCTTTTTTCTGAATTTTGAGATATTTAGGCATATTATTCCTATGGCGGAGTGTATACAAAACTAAAATTCTATCTCATTACCGTCCTGACTTTCATGTAAATCCTTGCGTTAAAAATTGCTGTTTGTCTCAAAGTCATATTTAAAAAAACTCAAGTCTTCCAAACGTTACATATATGTCACTGGGGACAGTAGAGGGTTAAATTGTATTCTAAGCTGCTCTGAAACATTTTTCATTTCAATAAATGTATATAATTATAATTCATAATATGCATAAAAATTGAATCATACTAATTCTTATTTCCTTGTTTTTATCATTTTTTTTTATTTTTAATGTTGTTTTTTACGATAAAATAAAAACTACTGCGCATCTGCATAGGGTCTAATACAGGAAACTATATAGGGTCCTATATAGGAGCTTATGTCCTCTTTCGTCTTTTCTGTGCTTTTTTCAAAAAGGTAATTTTTTAATTTTTAATCTTATGTTTTACGATTAAAAGAAAATCTACTCGTCCTATCGAAAAATAATTAATAATAAATTTATAGATCTTTTTAGGCGAACAATTTTTGTCTGGCAATTTAAGTTCATACCTTGTGTTCCTTTTTCAAACAAATTTAATATTTTTATTTAGAATGTTATTTTTTACGACCGAAGCAAAAACTAACTGTCCTATCAAAAATTATAGCTCTTTTTTGGATTAGCAAATTAAAAAAGTTGTTATCATAGTCCTGTAGGGCTTTCAAAAAGTAAAGCTTTTTTTTCATATCATGCGTCTTTTGGCTTAAAATGTTCATTTTAGTTTGTTTTTTCGGATTTTGAAAAGGCTCTAACTCTGCTAATTTAGTTTTTATAAAAAAGCCATGTGGATAAACTGTTTGAGTTTCTGAGTACTATGAACAACCGTACATAGAATTTTTAAATCTTGAAAAAATGTGGTTTCAAACATTTTTTGGTACGATCAAATTTGGAATTTTCAACTTTTTGACCAAATTAAAAAAGTTGTTATGATAATCTTGTAGGTCTTTCAAAAATGAACGTTTTTCTTTTCTTGACTTTTTTTCATATCATGCGTTGTTTGGCCCAAAATGTTCATTTTATTTTTTTATTATTATTTTTTATTTTGAAAATGCTCTAACTCTGATCATTTTCTTTTCATAAAAATAGTCAGAAAGATAAATTGTTTAAGTTTTGAAGTACTATAAACAACCCTGCATAGAATTTTTACATCTTGAAAAAAATGTGGTCTCAAAAATTTGTTGTACGATCAAATTTTGAATTTTCAACTTTTTGACCAAATTGAAAAAGTTGTTATCATAATGCTGTAGGGCTTTCAAAAAGCAACGTTGTTCTTCTTTAGACTTTTTTTTCGTATCATGCGTTGTTTGGCTTAAATTGTTCATTTTAGTTTGTTTTTCTGGATTTTGAGAATGCTATAAACTCTAGTAATTTTTGATTTTTCAAAAAAAGTCATTAGGATAAATTGTTAAATTTTTTGAATTCTATGAATAACCGTACAGAGAAGTTTTGAATTTTTAAAAAAGTGGTCTCAAAATATTCAAAATTTGCCCACTTTTTGAATTTTCATCCAAAATGGCTGGCTAACGAACTTGCCCTTTAGTTTACGACACTAAACGATTGTACCAAAGGGCAATATAATAGATTAATTTTTTCAAAAGTTATCGTGTTCACAGACAGACATACATACAGCTATAGGTAGACACATTAGTAAAAACCTGGTGTTCGGATTCAGGGGGTCTCAAAACGTGGACATTCGACAAAAACTTGGGGGGGGGGGGTCAAATTTTACACAAATTTAATACCTTCTCTGATGAGAATGTGAAAAAAGACCATACGTATATTATCGTTTTATGAAAAAAATCAGTTTTGTGGATTTTTCGAGTATTGGAAATTTGTGAGTCGCTTTTGAAAATAATACAAACTATTTTTCTGGTCAAGAGCATTTTTGTTAGAAAACTTGAAGTTTCACATTTTTCTTGTATGCAACGGTAGATTCGATAAAATATTAATAGAAAAAGTTTGCTAATTTAAAATATTCTGCCAAAAATACTTCCCTCTTATTTATAATATATTGCATCGTTCGCGTGCAAAATTCAATTTTTCGAACAAAAATTTTTGTGGTTGCTTAGATAGATGTTAGAAGTTACATGTTCTCTTCTGACTATTAGTAAAAAATTTGACTTGGGTTTGTACACTCACATAAAATATATGAATACACAGATTTACAGTAGTTCCTAAGGCCACGATAAGCTTCGTTTTCATACTAGAATTTATAATATGGCGATTGCCCATGTTGGCGATGGGAGACCCATGCAAAAAGTACTGAACATAATTTATAATATTTACAATTCGAAACAGACGATTAAGCTGAAAAGGGTATAACATCGTTAGATAACAACATTTTCTACATATTTTGAAAATTTCAGACAATTCATAAATAGGGCCCGATTTAGGTAGAACTACCTTAAATTACACTGTATTTTCTCGGCTGAATTGTGAGAACATGGAAAGTGGATTTCATGGAAAAACCTATTTTTCTGTGTTTTGCATTTTTTAACTTTATTGTTTAATATAGGAGACAGTCTATAAGTTCTATTCAGACTAAAACATGTTTGTGATCACATTTTTTACGAAAAACAGAGTTTTTTTCATTTTTCTAGCAAAAGATACAAGAAACCATAAAAGATTCAGGGGTATTTCTCGTAGAACTTTTTAAAATGAGCAAATTGTTTTTTAGCATCTGCTGTTGTTTCTAACAAAAAGCGAAAATTTAATTTTTCTGCAAAAGATTCTCTTGAACAGAAAAATAGTTAGGCTTGAATGAAACTTAAGAGGTTCATTTATCATTCTTGCGCTAATTCAGACCAAAATTGTCAACAACAAAAGGTGGGTTTTTGAGAAATTTTACTTTGAATATCTTTGTAACAGCCACCGCGGATTTCGAAAGATGACCTCAATAGAATTAGGAAAGAAAAACTAATATCGCAATTAGATAAAAAGTTATAAAAGGTTAAAGACAACCAATTTCTTTTTTTGGAAATAAGCCTCAAATTTCTAATATTCATAAGATTGCGAAAATGATTATTTTCTCAAAACCGTAAAATAGGTGTCGTCTTATTTTCTTTAAAAAAGAAAATACAGTGAAACTCTTCAATAGCCCTCCCTTCTACAGCCTATCCGAGAATTGACACGGTGCCGCAGGTAGGTGTAACGGGAGCTACGCTGGGTGCGCGGGATCTGCGACTGTCACTCAGGCGAGCACTCTGGCGTGAACAAACAAAAGCGGAGCGGGCTATAATGAGTCAGTTCCTACCCACCGTCAGTCCCAAAATCGACGATATAGAAAAGTTTTACTGTAATTAAGACGAGAAATCAAGTGCTATTTTTTAGAGTGTCTTTTCCTATTTCACTTTTAATATGCTAGAATTTTTGTTTATTCTGTTTCATTGTTCTCATACAGTAAAACTAATTAGATTAAAACTCACATTGACAGCAAATAGTGGATTTGTCACAATGGAGATATATGTATATTATTCCCCTAAAAAACGGAGCTATGAAGAACAAGAACAGATCTACTGCAGTCTCGTTGGCACAATTACTTAACGTGCCAATTATGTAGTGGCGTTGTAGGTTCAAATCCGCGTGGAAGCAGATTTTTTCATCTCATTCAAAAATATTTTGTCCGGAGTAATTATTTTAATATCGAAATTTAAATTAAATACCGAGATCTAGTATCCATTTACGAAAAAAAACTGGTAATCAGAAGCAGCTTAACTGATTTCTTGAATATTCGTTCAATCAAAGGGAATATTTCAACAACAACAAAAATCTCCTATCAGATTACTACTCGCTCTTCAATATGAAGTTGAGAATTTGGCTCCACGAATATTCGAACAAGTGACCGATTTCCGTAAATTGGATCCACGGGATGAAGGAGATAAAATCTCACGCAGTTCAGCAAATCGGGTCGGTGCAGGGTCGTTGTCCGCAATGTGGTTGGCTCCTGTCAAAAATCGAAAATTACTACGTCGACTGAACCTTCCTACATAATATATAGTATATGCTATATGCTATATATTATTTGGTTATCTGGTATGCAGCTACCCCTCGCCTTATCTTTAATCTCTTCAGTGCTCAGATGAACCATCGGCACATCTGTCGTTCGCTGGTTTGAACGCTACGAACCGCAATGCCTCTGATGTGGTACTTGCCTATACGGAGATTGTCGGGATAGGTAATTATGTGGGGGAATGCACACACGGTTATGGCATGTGTATAAATTGAGGCTTTTGACTTGTACCATCCGAGAATTTCGAAACTAATCCGATTTCCTCCAGTTTCAAATACACGTCGGCTTAATTCTTATTTTCCATTGTTGTCTTATTTTATTGCTGATCGATTACCCAACTTTAGCCGCCTGGTAGAGAATGGAAACATTGTAACGATTTTACATGTTTTTTATGTGATATATTACATGAGGAGGCAAAAATTAAGTTTCAATCTAAAATTCAAACTTTAAATCTTTAGAAAAAGTCAAACGACTTCCAAGTATGTATTGATTTTTTAAATCGCGGAAAGAACATTTTTCAGTTCAAAATTCGCGCCAGGGTCAATACGAACTCGAGTACCACACTTGAAAATTACAGGGTGGCCGCAGGAGAGAGATATGTCAAGCCATTTTTTTACTCAGAAAAAATCACGGACTTTAAAAAAAATATGCCAAACTAAAGGAATTAATGTAAGAAGCGCTTGAAACAACTTTTAAGAATAATAAGCAGGAATCCCACAAAATCACTTTTCGTCACTTTTCATCCTTAAATCACTGTTTAGTCACTTGTTAAAGATAAATTCACTGTCGTCACTTTTTAAAATAAAAATATCACTTTGCTTTTCTTTTAATAAATTAACCCATAAGTTACCTAATTTTGAACTATAAACAATAAACTTATAATTTGAATACAATAAACTACATACAATAAACTTTATACTTTATGATTTCAAGGGAATTCAAAGGATTTAAAATATTTTAGGATATTTTTAAAAGCTCTAAGACATTTCCAAGTGCTTTAAAACGTTTCAAGGTATTTCAACAGATTTCAAATGGTTTACAATGTTTTAGGGTATTTTAAAAGACTGCAAGCGTTTATTAATAGACTTCAATCATTTGAAGGGATTTCGAAAGATTTAGAAAAGTATAAGGTATTTTTCAAAGATTCAATTAATATTCAAAAGCTTTAAAAATGTTCAAGGGATTTCGAAGGATTTAAAATGTTTCAGGGTGTTTTCAGAATACAAGAAATTTTTAACAGATTTTAATAATTTGAATGGATTCTAAAAAAATTATTTTGAAGATTTAAAGCTTCAACCAGTTTCAAAGGATTTGAATTATTTGTGGGTATTTTAAAAGATTTCGAGGAAGTTTTATTTGATTTCAATAATTTGCCGTGATTTCAGAGGATTTTAGAGATTTTAGATGTATCTTTTAAATTCGAAGTAATTTCCTAGAGCTTTAAAAAGTTTAAAGTGATTGAAAAACGTTTCAAAGGATTTGAAATATTTTAGGATATTTTAAAAGATTCTTTTATTTCATTTATTAAAGATTCTACATTAAATATGCTACAGGATAAGAATTTTGGTCTTTAAATCTCAGTGGTCGCGGAAAATGAAAAATTAGTCGGGAACAAGTTAGAGAATTTCGAAAATGAAGTTTTGTGACATAACCTTTACTTCTCATGCTAATTTGGCGCGAAATTCAAATTATCAGATTTATTTTTTATGATTTAAGAGTTTAAAGTTCAAATTGAAATAAACATAAAAAACACTTTAAATAAAATTGGTTGCGAAAGTCAAATCATCTGCTTTCCATCGAAGATGTCAGAGTGGTGGAAGACTCGAATGTGTCGCAAGAGATTTTCTTACGTTCTGTAAGAATCGGGCACGTCAATACATTGATTCTTCGCGAAATACCAGAGCTAGGATCCACTCAGGATTTCGCGAGGGTGGCCAAAGAATGGTGGGGTTAAACGTCCAGCCAATCAGATCTGTCCAGACGGTTTGGCGCCCATTGTACAATCCTAAGAGAAATCTAGGAATAACAAACAAGGGCGCTATAACTTGATCTATACTTAACTTCCGGTTCCGCTTTACGTCCTACGCAAGTCCTAGAAGTTTACGTAACAACGTAACCCTGAATCGAGTTGTAGCCATCGCTCTTCTTTCTTCCTCGCCATTTTCGTAAAGTTTTTCCTTACGAGAATTTTTGAGGATAGATATATTTAGTTAACCCAAATTCATTATGCCTAAAACTTATTTCGTATAAATAAGTTTTAGGGCCAATGTATTTAATAATTAAAGGCATTTTTCTTCAGTCCATAAGACAAGATGCACTGACCGGGAAAATCCGTGAAAATGGAAATTAGTTTTGTTTTTACACTGGCAATAAATATTGCCTCCCTCTTTGAAGAAAATGTGTGTAGAATTATGCTCAGTGTTACCAATTATCTCCTTCAGAATATCGAATGTCATCACTATAATTATCATCACTCTTTACCCGTTTTTTTTCAAGAATTCCTCTTTTTGCATGGAAATTACCCTTTTCCCCCTTTTTTCGTTTTTTTTTTAATTTACAAAAAGAATTGAATTAATAGAAGCCATTAAGCAAATCTAACTACTACTACTTATTTGCGTTTTCGTCCGAAGCAGCACTCTCTCGGAGGGTTTCCCCATCATTACCAGCCCCAAAACCAGTGTAGTCTGCGAGTTTCACTGTATTTTTGTTGAAAGTTAATTCTTTTTATTTGAAAAGTGTTCGATTATATTTTTGGTTTAGAATTCATCTCTGTTGGTCGAAAATTCATCTCTGTTCTGTTGAACAGTTGTCTTTTTACATTCTCATACTAATGAGAAGGTATTGGTTTTATGTGAAATTTCACTTTGTCGGTTTTCATCAAATTTCTACGTTTTGAGACCCACTGGAGTCAGAAGAAACGATTTTTACGAAGGTGTTTGTCAGTATGTAGTCTGTATTCTATAGGCACAATAACTTTCGAAAAATTGATCAGATTGTATTCTGCTTTGGCACACTTTTTTAAGGCCTAAAAAGAAAGAACAAGTTCATAAAGCAGCAATTTTGGATCAAAATTTAAAAAGTTAGCGCATTTTCAAAATTTTTGAAACCACATTTTTTCAAGATTTCAAAATTCTATCTACGGTTATTCATAGTACTCAGAAACACCAACAATTTATCCTCATGACTTTTTTCTATAAAAAGAAAATTCCAAATTTGATCATACAAAAAATGGTTGAAACCACATTTTTTCAAGATTTCCAAATTCTATGTACGGTTATTCATAGAATGCAGAAAATCAAACAATTAATCCCTATGACTTTTTTCTATAAAAAGAAAATGATGAGAGTTCGAGCATTTTCAAAATCCCAAAAAACAAACTAAAATGAACATTTTAAGCCAAACAATGCATGATACGAAAAAAAGTCAAGAAAAGAAAAACGTTGATTTTTGAAAGACCTACGAGATTATCATAACAACTTTTTTAATTTGGTCGAAAATTTGAAAATTCCAAATTTTATCGTAACAAAAATAATGAAAAATCTAACAATTCCATTTTTTTTTGTTAAACTATGCAAGATACGAAAAAAAATGGAAAGACCTACAAATTTATAATGAATCACTTTTCGATGGTACGCATGGTTTTTGTTTTTAGTCGTAAAGAACAACACTTGAAATATATAAAATATAAAATTTTTGAAGTAAGGGCACAAGTCACGAAAAAAAAGAGACAAAACCTGTTTATCCAAAAAAGAACTATAGTTTTTAATAGGACATGTAGTTTTTGCTTTATTCGTAAATAATAACATTGAAAATATAAATATAAATTTTTTTTTGAAAAAACGACATAAGTACGAACTAAAATTAACAGACAAAAGTTGTTCGCCTAAAAAGATCTACAAATTTATTATTAATCATTTTTAGAATGGACGAGTAGATTTTCTTTCAATCGTATAAAATAAGATTAAAAATAAAAAATTAAATTTTTGGAAAAAGGACAGAAAAGACGAAAGAGGACAAAGGATACTATATAGGACCCTATATTGGTTCCTGTATTAGACCATATGCAGATGCACAATAGTTTTTCTTTAATCGTAAAAAACAAGTTAAAAAAATATATACAAACAAGGAAATAAGAATTAAGATGATTCAATTTTTATGCATATTATGAATTATAATATAAATTGATTGAAATGATACATGTTTCAGCGCAGCTTAGAATACAATTTAAAGCAAAGAAATCCCAGGCAGTGTTACATAAAAAATGTATTATATTATATAAAAGTATTGTGTATAATGTAGAAAAGTTGACATTTTGGACAGAATCGAGTGCGAAGCACGAGATACGTGATGAGAATGTGT
Organism: Belonocnema kinseyi; assembly: GCF_010883055.1. NCBI lineage: Eukaryota > Metazoa > Arthropoda > Insecta > Hymenoptera > Cynipidae > Belonocnema > Belonocnema kinseyi. The sequence continues at coordinate 60,911,321 of NC_046666.1, read as the reverse complement.
TCGTTAAAGCCGAAAGAGCTTTAACAAAAGAGAGTTCACAATCACAAAATTACAGTTGTCGATCCGTTTACCTTTGATTTGCAAAGGTCTGTGCACGAATGCGGGAGAAATACAAAGACCGAGCGCAGAGTGCGAGAGCCATCAGTCGTGCGCCGTAGTTGCGCTCAAAATCTCGAGCTAAGGTCTTTCAACAAAAGAGAATTCATAATCATCAAATTATAGTGGTGGATATTTTGAGTCTTAATTTTAAAATGTTTGTGCAAGAATGTGGGAAAATATAGAGACCGAGCGCGTAGCGCGAGGTAAGTACATGATCGAGCGCGAATCGCGAGAACAGTCGCGCGCCGTAGGCGCGCTCACACTTTTTTGATAAAAATTCTACTATTTGGTTGAAAATTTAATGATTTTGTGGAAAGTTTAAGTGTTTTGTTAAAAAGTTTGAAAGATAATTAATTATATTTGGAAAGTCTACTATTATATTTTTAGTTCAGAATTAATCTATTTTGGTTAAAAATTATATGGTTTGTTACTAGATTTAATTTTCTGTTGAAAATTCAACAATTATATTAAAAAGTTGTACTTCTTTGTCAAAAATTCGTATTTTTGATAGATTTGAAATTTATCTTTTGGTAGAAAAGTCATCTTTTTTAGTTGAAAATTCATCTTTCTTGGTTGAAAATTCCACTGTATTCTAAAAGATTGGTATTTTTTACTTAAAAATTCAACAATTTAGTTGAAAAATCAACCATTACTGGTTGGAGTTTGATCTTCTTTGTTTCAAAATTCGATCATTTGGCTAAGTAATTATCTTCGTAGGTTGCATTTTTTCTAAAGCATTCGACTTTGTAGCTAGAAACTCAACTTTTTTGTTGAAAATTTGCTTTTTTCGGGTTGAAAATGCATGGTTGTTGGTTGAAAATTCCACTATTTTTTTTAAAAATGCAATATATTTCCACTCGAAATCTTATGAATATGTTACCTCATTAATGTTATTTAAATATATCTATACCTCTTAAAGTTATACTTTTATAATACTGAAAGCTTCTCATTTAAAGTTTTCGAATCTAAGAACTTTTAATTGAAAAATACACCATTTCTAAGGCTTCTAGTTTATAATTGTTCAATTCTAATGGATTTCAGTCTGTAGGCAAAGATGGTTTGAACTGCTTCTCATGTGTAAATTGTCTCATTTTTAAGTCTTCAGAACAAAATTTATTTATTTTTGTAACACTTAGAATTAAATTTATTCAAATTAGAAGGTTTTAAATTTTTAATTGAACATTATTAAAATTTGCTACCTTAGAAATGCGTCAAATAAACCAAAATTTTGAGCTTTGCAAGACCGCATTTTTTTATTTAAATGTACCAGGTGTATACATATGAAACCGGTATTGCCATTTAGCGGCCAGTAGGCACACTTGTAGGCACTGTCGGAACTTACCATTTGTGCTAATTGG
>NC_046666.1:60849769-60909764 GCF_010883055.1 Belonocnema kinseyi | reverse complement strand
CGAGGGCGCATACTTTGAATAAAATATTTGTTATCATTCTCTTGAAATAAATGTGTCTTTTTCTTGAAAAAATACCGGTTTCATATGTATACACCTGGTATAGGGAATATTTTTTAACCGGATAAAAAGTGGGTCATCCATTTTTTTTACAGTACGTCAGAACTTTATTTGTTTTTGCTCAATCGAACACCTAAAACTCGAATTGAAATTCAATTTGGACGAGATTTATGGTGTCAGTTGTGTCGGGGTCTTAAGTTAATGAAAATGAAGGAAATCTGGCTGAACTGCGATCCATTTGCAAACTACTTAGTAACGTTATCCAATCACTGTTACAGCTAATACTATCAATCAGAGCAGGAATCGATCCATCACTATCAGACGAATTATTTGAAGTTGTCATTATGACCTCGATGCATCCTCATGTTCATCATGTCGATCGACACTTTGGCATAAAAGGGATGAATCCTTCCATTTTATTTTTAAGTTATAAATTCGTAATTCTAATTTTATCAAGCCTTTACTCTCAGGTACTTTTAAATTTGTGAATAATATTAAACTTTTAAATCGAAAGATAAATTTTATCTACGACAGTATAAATCGAAATGATTTAAAGTTCAAAATCACTATGGTTCTGGAAATTAAATATTCTCATTTTTCTTTCCCCTTTTTTATTTTAGACCGAAAATTATTTTTAAAAAAATTTTCAGATTGCAATAGGAGTTTTTGTTTTGTTTGTTCGTTGTGGTCCAAATTTGGTCGTTGGATTCTTGTTTTTTTCTTAACAGGAGTTTGCATCAATTTGATTATTAGACGTTAAATAGGACTTTTAATTTGGATCTTAATCGAATTTAAATTTCTTAAATTTTGAATAGGGAATCTATTAGAAAATTTTGAATTTCAGGGTGCAGTTGCGATTCGAATTCTCCTACTTTGGCCTAAACATCACTATGGCTCAGGAAAGTTTTAAAATTTAGACTGTTTCATTATTGAATAGTTAATGTTTAATGCTTTATATTCAGTTTTTAGTTTTTAAGATTAAATTTGGAGTTTTGAATTTTGAAATTATCTTATTAGGAATTTTTCCCTTGCAAAAATTTTAATTCTTAAAAATTACCATTTTTATTAACCAATATGAAACTATATGGTGATTGAAAAGTTGCAATCTAAAACTGAACAATATCGAGTTTTTTGAATGGACAATTACATATTATATTAAATATTTTTTAAACTGTCGCTTAAATTCTTTAATTAGTGCAGTTTTTAATGCTAGAAATTTAACTTTTTTTCCTTTCTAAAAAGTCAAAAATAGACACAGTAAAACAAAGGATCAAATTCAGCTAAATTTGTCCGGTTTTAAGAAAAATTGGTGTAATTTTAAGTCCTCATCATCTGAATTTCAGAATTAGGTTTTAAAATCAAATTGTAGTGCATTTAATGTTAACAATAATTCTGAGGTGTAACACAAATTTAAGTAACTTGTATTACATATATTATACCTTGACGAGGCTAGAATTATACTTTCTTACTATGCACCCATATTTTATTCTCCACTCCATCAAATATTCCAAATTCCAAGCAACTCTATCCCTAACTTCTGTTTACCCAAAATCAATCATATTTACTCTCCATGCATCGCAAATTGACCAGGCCAGACCAAAATGAAAATCGAATCCTCCTAAACTCGCCCCACAATTTTCCAACAAATGAAACCATTCAAATGTAAGTGGTGGTCGTAAAACAATTCTCTGCCCCGGATGAGCATGATTTTCTCTGAATTTTATGGCATTTTTTGGAGGGGACTGAAACGAATAACGAACGATCGTCGCATAAACGCATCGAGGTGTACAATATCCGAGTCGACGCACTACAATTCAGTCAAAGGGGGATGAAAATGCGAGTTTACCCGAGAGTGTTAGCACAATCCTAGGGGTGATGTTTGAGGCCAAATGTGGGAGGGTAGATTCAGAAAATGGGGGAGGAATTAAGGGGTAGGGAATTCCGAATGTGACAGAGGTAGCTAGGAAGAGCTAGGGAAAAAAGCGAAAAAGGAAAGAGTAGGATTTTCCATGAGGGTGTCACTCAGAAGCGAGACGTGTAAGAGAATGGTCACGGCTGGGGGTGAATTGAGATGTACCGTCAATTTATGCAGCAGCACTTTCAGCCGGAAGTTGGACACGAGCTGGGCCATGAATTGATACAAAACACCGCGGGGGTGACGAGAGATAGGAAAAATGGGGTGGTGGTTTCCTTCGGATAGAATTAAGAACTCGGCCGACCATTCTTCTGTCACCATCGACCTCGCCGACATTCCTGGCCAAGATTCGTGAATTGAGGTGTGACCGTGTAAAAAGCCATAAGAGAAAATTGTGAGAAGATTATATTATTTACAAAAAGAATGCAAGCTATCTTTCCTCAGTAAAGGATTTGACTCTTTTTTTTTTTATTGATTCAAGCAGATAATTGAGTATTATATTTTTCACAGCACACGCATGATTTCAGCCCCTTTTCATGTCTATTAAGCGTGGCTAAAGTTCTACTTTTCAGTCCCTAAGTAGTAAAAAAAGCGACATCAGAGGTCAATAATAAAAATGATCAGGCGTCTACTTGATCGCTTTGAAAGATTGTTTGGTAGATGGAACCAACTCAAAGCGATAAGTTACCATAAGTTACTGATAAATTTCCAGAAATTTTAGATATTTTTGGACACTGGATTTCCGTAAATTCTCAAAATGTAACAAAAAAGTACCGCTTCTCCCCCGTGATGCATAATATACCGTGATGTCACAACCACTTGGTCACTCTTCAACATAACCTATAATTTTGAATTTATTTGGTATGAGGTTTCTTATTTCCATTTGTTTTCGATCTAATATAATTCTACCAATACATTTATAATCCTTTCATTATTATATAAGCATTACGCTGTTTACATTTTTTTTATTCCTAATGCTTAACATTCAGCATTATTCAATTGAATACGTTTTCGAGTCCAAATATATTTCAGTTTTTTATTCTTTCGTTTAAACTTGTTGGATTTTTTAAACGTTTAAAATTTTTACATGTAAGACTTTGATTTTTTACCATGTTTAGATTTAAGAGTTTTATATTGGTTAATTATGAACCCCAAAAATTTGAGATGGTAAAATTTCATCCGCTTTAGAGTGGGAATAATTTAAATTTACATTTTTAATTGTGCAGTGTTAAAAAGTCCAAGGTCAATTTCAAATTTGGAAACTTTTAACCTTTGAGTTCCTGTTCGTACGACTCAGGAATGTAATTTACATTAATTTATCCCTAAACTAGTATAGTTTAAAATTGTTTACTTCTGATTGGTTCTAATTTAAAATTGTGCAATTATTTCAACATTCAATTAGCTCTAATCACCAACAGTTTTTTGAAGTCAACTTTAAATTATAGTAATTATTCAGATTCTACAGCAAATTACCGTCCATTTATCGTAAATTTTTTCTCTGAAAGATGGCACTATAGTTATTTAAAAAATGTCTATCAGACGTTAACAATGCAATTGTTCATTTCTTTATAATTTGAACTATTTTCACAAAGAAGGTCACTTTTAATGAATTTTTATTTACCATCAAATGGCTGTATGTGTCTAAACTTTTCTTCAAAGTCAGGAATAAAATCTCTCGAAGGGTCATTTTTTCAAATTGAAAATTGGATTATTTATCATTCGTTCTTTTTCTTTTAAAAACATGATATTATATTTTTCTTTATATTTTTCTTTTTTTTTAATCCATCTCTTCTAGTTAAAAAATATATTGTTTGCTTGAAAATTTATTAATTTGTTGAAAATTCAACTATTTTGTTTAAAAGTCATCTTTTTTAATAGAAAATTTAACTGTTTTTTTGTTGAACATTTGTCTTTGGTAGAAAATTCATGCTTTTAGATTGAAAATTCATATTTTGGTAGAAAAGTCATATTTTTTGTTTGAAAATTTATCTTTCTTGGTTTTAAATTATCTGTTCCGATTGAAAAGTCTAGTGTTTCCTACCAAATTTGACTCTGTAGCTAGAAAACTCCTTTTTTTCTTAAAAATTGGTCTTTTTAGTTTAAAAATTAACCTTGTTTTGCTTGAAAATTTCACTATTTTGTTGAAAATGCAATGTTTTTCGACTCGAACTTATTTTTCTATTTTTTCTTTTAATTCACCTTATACCCCCGGTTTTGAGAGCATTTTGGTTTGTGAAGGCTGAAATCACTTTATCAATAATTTACATTATATATTTTACCTAGGCATTCTAAAATAATGAATTCCTTTCAAAATGTATATGATAAAGCAATTAGTATTGAATAATTATTTTTACAAATGCATAAAAGTCAACTGGAAAAACCGGGAAATAGCCTGGATTTTGTTTGGAAGTGTAAGTGGCAACCCTGTTATTCTCTTTTGCATTTTTAGCCTTGAATTCCATAATAGATACCAATCCCTTTATTCTCCTATTTCTCTTATTTTCTCTCTCACTCCCCCATTGATTGTTCGTTCTGGTTGCAGAGACCTATTCTCCCTCACTCTCTCGATGAGCCATCAACCCTTATCACAAGAGTGTCAATCACTGGGTAGAGTCAAACTTATCGGTCGATTAATCGTATTGACAATGACTGTCGATTCGAATCCAGGTTACTGAATGACGCGAGACGAATCTGACGAGATTTCGTCAAATCTGGGTGGGTCCAAATTCGGGCCGATGGTGGGTGAATGTTTACTACTTGTCATTTTGATTCCATTCGAGATAGAAAGTTTTGGGGAAGGTCTGTTGGAAAAAAATTCATTGGGGTAAGTTTGATTTTCGTGATAGTGGCACAGAATTGTCTTGTGTAGATGGGATTAGTTTCAGCTGTCGTCGAACCTGCATAATATATTACATATTTTGTTTGAGGTAATTTTTATAAATGTATTCCTTGTTTTATTCATGTATACTTCTTCGATATATAGAAGAAATACAGTTGGAAATTTTTTTTTGTTTAAATAGACGTTTTTCTATATGCCGATTTAGGTATACAATTTTTTTCAATCAAAAGGAAATTACTAAATGGCTTTTGAATTTATTAGTCTCTGCAAGTTTGACAGCTTTGGAATTATATAATATTTTTTTTAGGAAATCTGAAAATTATTCAAATTTAATATATTTTTACTTAAATTTACTCAAGTCGAATTTTTTTACTTTTTTGAAAATATTTTCTTTAATAGGTATAACTAATGAAATTTAAAATATCCTTCCTTTGTTCAACAAAATAATATTGCATTTTTTCAATTGCGAACAATTTTTAACTACAATTTCAAAATTGAATTACTATGAGTTCCAGAATTTCAAAATGAAAGTCTTGAAGAACTGAAAATGTTCAAATTTAAAAAACTTCCAAGCTCTTCATTTACATGCTCCCTCGTTTTTTAATGGAAATTCTCTTCCTTCTTGGCTTGAAACGCTTTTCACTGTGAAATCTTAAATGTTAAAAAAGAAGCTCGATAAATTATTTATTCGATTTTAAATACATATTGTCTATTTTTAATGGCTTTGAATATTTATTTATTCGATTTTAAAGGCTACTAGTTTCATATTGTACCGAAATTTTGGTACACATAGCCACGGGCTATTTTTAAATACTGTCTAATTTTAAGAGCTCTAAAGTTAAATATTTGTAGAATAGAATAGTTGCGTATTATTCCGTATACTTTACGTGCTATAATCACATGATAACCTGTAATAGTTTAGTTCTAAGTTCTAAGGTCCTCAAACAGCTCGATTTTTTAATTAAAATATTTATTCAACAATTTATTTAAAATATAGTGACAAAATTAGAAATTAAGCTCGCGGATTCAATAATTAGACCGACGCTCGCTAAAAGCGTTGGCCCCTGGGTTTTAAGAAATGAAAAATTTCAAATTCGAATTTTTCAAAAAATATAAGCTTGTATCTAATAACAAGAAAGAATTGTTCTCTTTCAATTTTTGTCGGTAATTAATTATAATAATAAAAATGAAGAACTACAAAACATTTTTTCCAAAAATCGGTAAGCTAATTAAAACAAAAGTTGTCATAACTTGGCTTAATATTATTAAAACTGTTTGAAATTTGGTAGATATATAAATTATAATCTAGGTATTGCTCCAAAATATTTAAAAAGTTGGAAATTACCTTATGTTTAATAATATTCAACCGCAAATTAAGGCCATCGGTAATCACATTTTTTTACTTCCACCGACAAAAATCATTGAGGGAACTAACTTCAGATTTGTAACAACTACCAGCGAAAAAGTTGTTCTGTAGTGAATAATTGGAAGAAGATTTTTGAAAAGTTTCAGAAATATTCATGAAAAATTGGCGGAAGTATTTACTTTGAAAAATAGTATTATTTTACATAGGACATATTTTCCAAACTTCCCGCCATACTTTTAGTCGGTGAAAGTAGCAAAACGTGGTTACCGACTGACTTTAATTTTGTAATTGAATATTATTGAACAAAAGTTCATTTCCCTCTTTTGTTTTCTTTTCTAGGCATCCCTAGAGTATACTTTGTATGAGTATTAAATTGCAAGCTGTTTTAATAATCGTTGGCCCAGTTATGACGATTTATGTTTTAACCACTTATTGATTTTGACAAAACAAAAATATTACCCCAAAGGAACGTCTATTCGTGTAATTTTTCCTTTTTTTCAATTACTTCTATCGGAAGCCTGCTAATGCTGATATTTAATCAAGATTGTTAGCTAATACATGAATTAGCAAATGTTATAAACAATCTGTTAAATATATACGCAACTGTATATATTTGTTATCTGACTACGTCATTTTTTTTAAATAACTGTTTTATATTGTGTATTACAACTTAATAAGGGATACTCCGTAGTCCGTACCGCTTTTTGACGAGTTATTTCCCCCTCATACAATATTGTGCTTGTGTGCATGCGTGTGCGTTATGAAGTTTGTAATTTACATTTAATAAGTTTTTTTAGCTTTGCAATGCTTCAAATCTCAGATTCTCTCTTAAATTTCGAAGGAGTAATTATGAAATTCAAAGTTTTTGTTATATCTAATTAAATATTCCAATAGACACAATATTTTACAGTTTTTGAAACAAAAAAAAATACGGAAGCTAATGTTTTTAGATTTTTTCCCTAATTCTTTCTAGGGGTCAATCTTGGTGAGAAAACGTCATCAAATTTTAAATTAATACTGTACTCGAAGGGTGTTCAGAATACAAATAATTCCGAATCTCAATTTGCATTATCAATTTTGTTGTTCCCTTTGGATTAAAAATGTACCACGTAGAAGTAGATATAACTTGGATAATATTTAGAGGTAGCTTATCTCGAATTTATCTGTTTCTACAGAAAAATCCAGTTTTCTCGCAAACGGCTGACCAAAACGCAAAATTTTGCAGAATGTAAAAGATACGGCTAATTAAAATTAGTATTTTTTGTCAAGTTTTTTTTTTTAACTATGCATTCGTAAGGAGATATGCGAAGAAAATTGTGATCAAGAAGCGATATTAATGATCTATTTCAATTATTGAGAGGTCTTTTATACAGGGTATCTAGCGACCTTTGAAATATGGGAGTTTGTCGGGAATTGATGAGCAGCTGTGGGAAATCTGTAGTCATAAATTGAAATGAGAATTTTTTTTTCTGCATAAAATTACTACATATTATTGTAAAATTAGACGATTCAATGTTAAACGCGTGTGACAATTTGAATGTCTTCGATATATTACCAGCCAATCAGAAGATGGAAAATCTTTGAAATTTGCTCTGCTCTTTTTCTGTCATGTTTCTGTTTTTTTTTTTTTTTTTTTTTTTTTTTTTTTTTTTTTTTTTTTTTTTTTTTTGAGATGTTTGTTATTCATAAACACATCAGTTAGGAAAAAGAATTTTTTCTAGTTAATTTCCGTTTATATTGTGGTATTAATTTTTGACAGAGGTTTGAAGCAGTGGGAGAAAAAGAATGCTCTCAAAATGAACCTCTTTTGAATTTCAAACTTTAAAAATTTAGGCTTAAACAATCTTAATTTTAATGTTATTTAAAAAAATGTCGAAACTTTAAACCTTTATAGTGTAAACAGATGAAAGGTTTTTTGTTAAAAAATATAATTCAGTTGTCATTTATATTTAAAAATAAATAAACTTCATTAAAAAATTAAAAATGTGACAAATTGAAACAATTAAAATTCTAACGTTCAGAGCTCAAAGTAAGCACACTGAAATGTTAGCGATTGAAAGCCTTTCTATTCATATCGATTGACTTTAAAAAATTTTAAAATAAGTTAAATGTGTAACGACCTTGTAATAAGTGGAATAGATGATTTATGCTTTTTTATAAAAATTCTCTGCTTAATCGCCATAAATATGCATAATAAAAATAAAAAATATCGACAAAAAATACCCATTTTAATGAGCTCCATCTTTTATATGATAATAATCTAATTATATAATATAATTATATTATATGATTTTGTGTTATGATCAGCCGTTTTCGATAAAAAAAAGTTATCTTTTGTGAAAAAAATACAATTTAACTAATTGCCTCTAAATATGATCCGATTTATTTTTCCTTCCACGTGGTTCATTTTAAACCAAACAGGAACACAAAAAATGGAAAATTCAAGTTGTGATTTCACTTGTTTTTATTTTGAACATCTCCACTGTATTCTACACATTAATTAGTAAGAAAATATTCAATATTGAATGAAGTTAGTTTATATTTTACGATTGTTTGTATATTAAGTTTGACTGCATGATCAAATCTATGACAAATTTTTACAAAAACCTTGGAGTTACCTCTGAAATGAGGCCTTCAACTAGAGGTTATTAGACATAGAATTTTATTCGCTTTACTGCTATTCTGGGTAATAAATTCCAATCTATTGTTTCAAAAATTAAATCATTTTAGCTACAGTCAAAAAGACAATCATTTTTATAATTTTTGACTGTAGTAAAATTCTTTTAAATTCTAAAAAAAGGTATTCTTTTCAACAAGACAAAAACCCCTCATCCAATTCTTAAAAAATAAATCACTCGGCGTTACTTCCCATCCCAACAACTACTTTACTTTTTTCTCCAGCTACGAATCCTCGTTAAAATCAACACCCACCGCCTTTTATCACAAACACCCAAGCGCTCTAATTACCAATTCTACCTCTGTTTCCACCTTCGAAATTCTAGATCCGGACCATCGGACTCTTCAATTATGTATCCCCAGGTTCGTGTTCCTCCCTTAGATAGGAAGGGGGTGTTTTAAGCGACGGAAGGCTCGATGTCGCATAATGTTTCGAGGCATAGGGGATGTTCTCTCTCTTCTTGGCGGAGGGGGTTGATTCTAACTGGAAGGGGGTTAGGGATCTTTTATTATTGTTATGGCCTGTCCGGCGACCAATCGAAATCGCGATTGCTCACCCTCTGAAAGGACCAAAGCGCGCGCAACTCGCGGCGTTGTCCTGGGTGCCACACGTAAAGCCACATACGCGTCACTTCTTTGGCGACAGCCGTCGGGGTAACATCCTCGTCCTCTCTACCTTCGCGATCATCCCTTGCAACCCCCATCTCAAAATCTCTGACAAGTTCAACTTCTGTTCCAAAAATATCTCTACAAATTTCCATCATTTTTACTTGTGTTTTATTTTATTTATCTCCAACTGAAATCTAGTCCAAGGGTTTCTAAGTGTTTTTAGTTTTTACCCTCGACAAAAATTCGTTGTTCAAATTCAAGTTTCTCGCTCTAAGTCGAATTGCGTCAAAAGGGAGGAAGTGCTTTTTATTTTATTTTCTTATCCTTGAACGAAAATTCTAGTTTTAATTGGAAGTTGCAATTAAGTTTTAATCAGAACCGTATTTGTTTGTTTTTTTAAATTTATATCTCTAATTTTGAAATTATTTTTGCAAGGGTTTTTTGTGGAAAGGCTGTCGTGCTTGGAGTATCCTAGGTGCCTTAAATTTCCGTCCAAGTGCAAAATTTTTGACAATAAAAATAGCTGGCCTTGAGTTAATTTAGAGAATAGAATTTAAATATTTATAAAGTTGTAAAGTTAGTATAGAAATGGAGGTAGAGCAAAGTGCGATTTTTGGAAGGTCCTCCGTCCTGATGGAAGTTTCTCTGGGGAATTTCTTTCCAGAGGGTCCATTCACTTCCGTGCCTTTATCCGTCTTTTCCCGAAAAAAGATAGATTTTTATTGTCCTGGGTCCTTCTATCCAGATTGGAAACCTACGACCCGATTCACCTGTCGTCGCAAGAAAGAGGCGTCGTCACCCTTCCACTTTAATTTTATTACGCCATGAAACCCGACTTGTGATATAGTAACGTTTGAAAAAAGAGGCGGGAAAATTCGCGACGGTCGGGTTAAAGCCAGAATCGGGCGGTAGAGGTTTGAAGGTTTTTTTTATTGAAGAGAAAAATCTTCATTGAAATGCTGAATTTATTGGTAAGTCAACAAATAATATTGTGTGTGTTTTCTTATTAGATGTTGAAATTTTAAAAACGTATGGGATATAAAAAATTTGAATTCTATTTCAGTTTGAAGGGTTTCAAAAAGTAAATTTCAAATAACTGGGCTGTTATCCGAAAATTGGATTAAAAAATGGTTTTAAATCTAAGGTGACAAGGAATAAGGTAATAATTCATGTTTGAAATTGTTTAAGTAAAAAAGCTTCTAGGTAATGGTTATTACAAATTCTTTGTTAAAACCATTTAGAAAGGAAACTAATTTATCATTGATTCGGTAATTTCAAGTAAAGTTAAATCAATGATAAATTATAAGAAATGTTGCCAACATTGAATTAAGAAACGATTTCAAATTTAAATTGGAAAGGAATGATTAATTTCCTAAAGTTAAAACGATTTAAAATTTAAAAAAAAACTTTCAGGCAATGATAGTATTGCAAATTGGTTGTTGAAAGTTTTAAAAGAAAAATTAATTTGACATTATGGTAATTTTAAGATAAGTTATTCCCATGATAAATTACTTCTTATACTTTTAAATTCTAATTTAGAGACAACCAGAAATGGATCAAGAAAATAGTAATTGCAAGAAAATTAAAATATTTTGAAAAAAGTTTGAAATTAATTTTTGTATTGAAATATTGGAGTACTAAAAATTGATACTAAAACCTAACAACATAATGCACCCAGTAAAAACCGTTGTTATAAGACCAAATGTTCATATATATTAAATGATTTAGAAACGAATTTTAATCGAAGTTAAAATGCTTTATTTCTTACCGTATTTTCTATTTTAAATTAAAACCCGAATGCATAATATATCGACGTCACATATAATGGAATTGATAAGCGTATACCTAAACGATGAATAATGATATGAATAATATATAAATGGGTTCGAAGCAAAAATGGATTGGAAATATAATTCTTATGTAAAATTGTGACAAATAATTTAATCAATTATTTCTCAGGTTTCAAAAGCCTTGTGAAGTTTCGAATCGAACAAGACGAGATTTTAGAACTATTAAAAAATGTACTTTATCAATTATTATTAAACGTTTTACGAACAAATATTTACCTCAGGTTTTAATGATTCATAGGTAAACAACAAAAATGAAATAATTGTTAAGATCCTCGAATTAATTAAACTAAAGAATGGGCAAATGTGATGGTTTGCATAGAATTATTCAGAATTGGAAAAATGTTTTATTTGAATACAGCATTTAAATTTATTCAAAATTGTTTTTGAAGCTTTGATATTAAGACCTATAATTTTTATTCATTTGTACCCTATACAATTTATTTTGATCAATCCGCACCTTATTCAAAGACAATTAGGTCGAGTCAGTGGTTCACAATCATTAATTGAGCACGATTTATGTATGTGCGTATACACAATCTCGTTAATTCTGTTCTTGAAAAGCGTTTGTCGTAATTCCACGGTAGATATCCCAATTATCGAGGGTTGAACGTAACAACGGCTCTTTAACGTGTCGAAATCAGATAGTATAATAGGGGTGGAAATTTCGGTCGAAGTTCTCCTGTGGCGCTACTATATATATTCTGTATAGTCTGTAATGTCATATGTAAAAAGGGGACGAGTAATGTTTCTTTCTTTGATTTTTTTTTCTTCAGCTTCAGCATCTTTTTCTGACACAAGAGCTATGAAAAATGGCACTAAACAGTGCTATCAAATCGTGCTATCAATCTACCCTTCAACCGTATATCGAGTTTCTCTTCCTGTCTAAACCGAAAACCGCTAAAACACATTTCAAACCATTGGGGGGTGAAACCTTGCTTCACCAGAAATAATCTTGTAGTGATGGGTTTAACATAAATTTTGAACTTGTTTCATTTTAGAATTTTAAAGAAGAATTTGAACATTTTTAAATTGAAATTTTTTATTGATTAAATATAATCTGAATGTAAAATGATTATTGTTCGGTGAGTTTATAATTTGAAAAATGTACGTATTGTGCTGGAATTTTAGCAAATTGTTCAAAATATACAACCGCTCGTTTGTCTGGCCCATTTGATTCTTTATTTTTATTAAATAATACAATTTTATTAATTCTATTTTAGTTAAGAGCTTAAAGCTTTGTTCTTACTTATATTTCCAATTGAAAGTTAATACAATTTCACTGCTTAAAGAATATAAATAATCAAATGGATCAGAGAGACGTGTCCTTATATATTTTGAACCATTTCCTACATTTTCAACAAAATATTTAAATATTTCTAATTTTAAATTCACCGAATATATTCTATGTATTTGGTCACGTGATATTCTGGTGGATGCCCTGAATGTGGTTTCTAATTTTTGTTGAAATCTATTAATTTTTAATTTTTAGACATTTTTATGTTTAGGAATGAAAGATGATTCTTATTTGCGTCACTTGGAAAACAAAAAGTTTTAAAACTGAGTTTGGTGCCATATAATTTTAAATATCAGAATCAAAATAAAAAAACCCAGACAGGTCAAAATTAAAAAAATGTATTTTTTAGTTCAAATTAAAACTAACCCGGCAAGATGGCCCTGTTAGTGAAACATTTTTATACAGAATAAAATAGTTTCCAATTTAAGTTGTTAAATATTTATAAAACGTTTTTAATTCCATAAGGTAAATTAATATTTATACTAACTTACATATAATAATTTTTAAAATATTTTTTTTTCCGGTAAACTCTTTATAACTTAAATTTGATTCAAGAATTAATCGGAAATTCTAAAAGTTGTGGTTTTTAATTTCAGTGAATAAAAATTAAAATGTGTTAAAGCAACGGTTTTGAAATCACACCAGAGAATACTTTTCCACCGTAAAACAGAATAATAAAAATGGGAACAATTTATTTGATCCGATTTCACACAAAATTTGTTTGAATTTAAGTCTCATTCTGAAATTAAGATGAGATAGCACACATACATTTGACTAGAAAAAACCTAAATTCAAACTTCGTTATTATGTTGGATTTTTCTAGTTAAATATTTGAAACGTTAATAGAAGCTTATAAATCATTGTTAAATGCATTCAATTGTTTCAATTCAATTTTAAGAATAATACCTATTTTTAAACCATAATAATAAAATAACATATTTTATCACATAATATAATGCTATTTAAATCATTTTGATTTCAAATTTTTTGTAATTTCAAGTTATGTCGTTAACTTTTTCAATTATAATATCATTCAATTTACAATGCGTAACTGTAAAATCGTTCACTTTAAAAATTTTCAATTTTAGGTATTCATTTGTAAGCGTACATTACAAATTGTAAAGAATTTTAAAATCCAGTTTTTAAGACTTCAAGAATTAAAAATTAAAAGCGTTTGAAATTGAAAATTTTTTATACAAAATGTGTTAAGTTAATGATTTCTAAATGTGAATTACTTCATTATTCTAAAAATTGAAAATAATTGATTTTACAAGATGTTTTATTCAATTTGAAAGCCTACTAAAATATTGTTTCAGTTAAAATATTCCATTTTTAATCCATTCAATTGAAAAAATTGCTATTTTTCATTATTAAGCTATATTTGACTGATATCTGAAACTAAATACAAATTTAACTAAGTTGTTTGAAATATAAAGCATTGAATCGTTAAAATATCAGTTTGCTAAATTCACACTTTGAAAATTCATTGATTATAATCTAGTTCAAGTCTTATAGCCTCTGCGCTATGATTTCACTAATTTAAACAAAAATCGTTCAATTGTGTATTGTTTCTAGCTGACAATTTCGTAAAATGATATCATTTTGAACATTAATACATTTATTAATTCACTATTCAATTTATACTTTAGAGCATTGGAAATAATTGCGTGGTTTTATATTTTTTGACCAGAAATATTTGAATTGTTCAATTGATAAAAGTTATAAATTTAAAATTGTGCAGTTTGTCTGTAAATTATTGAGAGTTTAAATTACAAAATTTCGGAATAAAAATTGCTTAGCTCTAGTTTGCATCTCAGTTTTGTATAGCTCAAATGAAAAACTTTTCCGTTAGAATTGTTCACTTTCAATGACCATGAACGTTTTTTTCGAACCGGAAAATGAATGGAAATTTTTTCCTTAAATAAAACGGCTACTGTGTTTTCGTAAAATTTTCCTAAACTTTACCCAAATATTCCTCATAGCTTGAGGGGCGTTTATCATACTGATAGCTATTTCTGTAAAATCGTTATTCAAAATGTAAATTACTATAATTGTTTGAACTGAAGGGTGGGTCGAATCTTTTCTTGGTCCATGGGGGTGTGTTACTAGGGCACTAGTGCGCAGAAGCTTCGAACCCCGACGAGATTTTACCAATCCCCTCGAATCCCTCCCCAGGAAAGTAAGGGGTGACTCCTCAGCATTTCTCTCTACATTTTGTGCTTTAACTCTCACCGCAATGCATTCAGTCTCTGGTCAGTGACTGGGATGGAACCTTGTCGTCCCGAGTTGTCCCTAGTTGGTTCAACCCTTAATTACAGACGAATCGATTCTAAATACAAGCCCTAATAATAATAAATATTGTAAACAAAATTATAATCTTAATAAATGAACAACAGTGGCAAATCAAAAGTGCATTCCATCCGTAAATTAAAAAGTGTATTACAACAGTAAAGTGTCAAATGATTCAATTGTAGAACTCATCAATTCGTTTCAAAATATCAAATTAATTGCTTAGAATCAGATACGTGACGTTTACTGGCAGATTGCCAGTTTGTTGCACGCATGAATTGGATTCATCAACGTCGGCAATACTAAATGTATCCTTTCGAGATTAATAATTAGTTAGTGGTTTGTTGGTTCAATAATTTGTGTACGTTGATACTGTTTTAAAGTGATAAATTAAGTTTAAAGGATTTAAGGGGCATTTTAAATCAAGTTAGTGAAGGGTTAAATTTTAGAGATACATAGTGTTGCGAAAATATTGTTATTTATATTTTCGGATGATAGAAAAGAGATTAAAAATTGTGTATGTAAATGGAAATGAATGACAATGAGTATTTATAAATGAACTAAAAAAGTGGTAATCGACAGTTTAGATCAGACTTGAATGATGGAATTGAATCCGTGCTGCAGCTTCGTGGGATTTCTTAATTATTTTTATACTAGAAGTTTAAGCCGGAAGCGAAGAGAGGCGAGGGCGACGGTTTCACGATCCTGGGTATTTTTGGAACCCGAGTAGAAAACGATAGAAAACTAGTGTAGTGGCTGCTGTTTGTTGCTAAATGACATTGAAATTCGAACAAGGTAAATGTTTGTCTCATATTTTTATTTTAGTTTATTTTATTTTTTTTACATCTTTCGTATGGATTTCATCATATTTTTATTGATATTTTTCTAGTCTGGAAGGGCAAATTATTTTTTGAAAATTCGGATGCTTTTCATCTTTGCCACACTGAATTCAATGAACCTTTTGTGGATTATAATTTTTTTAATTCAACCTAAAGAGTTTTAAATTCACCTTAATTGATAATAGATTTTACCAGATTCTTAATTCATTAACTCCAATCACTCCAGTTTATCTTAATTCAATCGCATTTTTCTCATTTTAAAAATTTGATTCTATTTACTTGAATTATTTTTTATTTATCTTGATTTCCCATGAATTTCATAGAATTCACTCAAATTCTTTCAAATTCACTTTTTTAATGTGTTTTTTTAATTCATCCTCAAGTCTTTTCATGTGAATTCTTAGGCATTTCATTCCATTTTATTGAATTACCATGCATTTTGCTCAATTCTTTGCTAATGTAATTAATTCAATGACCTTTTTAAATAATTATAATAGATTTCAAATCACTGTAAGAACTTAAATAGGTCACTTTTCAAGTAAATGACAGCTGTGCTCATAAATCTCCGATGTCGTTGCCATCTGCCAAGATCTTTTGTTTAATTAGTGCCCATAATGCTTGGAATGCAAATGTTGTATTGGTGTTCATTATAGTTTTAAGGTCGGAAAAACATTCTAGTGCAAAAATGTATGGGGATTAAGAAACCTTGTAATCTTTTCTGAGATTATTTGAAATATAATTTTGTTTAATGATTAATAAAATGGTAATTTTTTGTACATTTTTAAGAATAATTTCGTCATAATTAAATTTGGATGAAGTGTAAGTTCGTGCAAGGGTTGATTAAGGCAGCTGTATTTAAGTGAATGATCAGGCTTGCAGCCCAAGTTAATTGAAAGGTTCAACTCCGAGCACGAGTCAGCTAAAATTGATAAATTCTAAAGTAACTCTGGAAGTTTTGTATGTTCAATGATTATTTAATTAGGGAAGTTTGCAAAGTTTAGTCTATCCAAATTTTGAAAGCCCTGTGAAATTAAAATGTTTCAATTTTTAAAAGCTTCTAGAATTTAACAATATTCAGATTTGATAAGTTTTGGCTGATAAAACCCACAAAAATTGACAGTTTTTTTTTTAGTTTAAGGTTACCACAATTAAATGGTAGAAAATTATATTGTTCAAATTTGAAAGTAAAGCAAACCCAAAATATTAGTTTCTCGTTTAAAAATTGTGTATTTAAATAGAATTATTATTGAACAATTATTCGTGGAAAGATTTTCAGATTCGAAATTTCTTTTATTTGAAAGAATTAAGATGTCGAAACTCTGATATTTATAATGTGATGGCTTTGATGTTTTCATTTTTTAAATATCCTAAAAACTGTATTGTGAAACGTTTTTTAATTTTAATTCGTGATTCATATACAGTGTGTCTACGCGCCTGGAAAACGTGGAAATGTCAGGGAATTTTGTTGCTCCGGAAAATTCAGGAAATTTTGTGAAGCGTGCTTAACTTTGTTTTAAAAATTATAATATGAAATTAAATTGTTTTATCATTTATAAAAGTAACTTTATAGTACGGGACTTATGCTCAGGATAATTTGTTTCATTGAAAATATTAATATGTTAAATTTGCACTGATTTTTAATTACCTTTCGAAGTAGAAATGTTTTTTTAATTATTCATAACATTCATGAACTTTAGCAACACATGACAAAATTAATTTTTTAAAATTATTATTCATTTCTTTAATTATTTGATAGTGATAATACGTGTATATTTAAAAATATCCTGTAACCTTATAAAATTCCTAATTGCTTATACCATTAAGAAACGTTTATATTTACTTAGTATATCAAAAGTACCGTTTCTACGCAGTTAGATATTTATAAGAACTGACCTAGACGTAAACATTATATATAGTTTATATATAGTAATTGTTGTATACTTATTAGGGTGGTCTACAAAAATCTTGTTTTGCCTTCTGAAGTGGCTCTTCTACAAATTATTCCTTTTGGTGCCAAAAAGTTTCTAAATATATCACATTTTGACATTAAAATGAACACTTTTAGGAGGGGTCATTTTAGAAAAAAATATAAAGGGCTTTTTATGGACCACCCTTTACATTTTCCTTTTTTGTAATTTTCTGATTTTTTTTCAATAAACATAGTTAATTACAGTTTAACCATTCACAGAAAGATAATTAAAGGGGTTATTCAAGTTTTATCTATAACTTCGAAGGGGTATATGGTCAGAATTGATTTAAAATATGCGATACTAAATACTTGAATGACTGCGTATTAAGAAAGAGTATATCTGAAAAAATCTAAGTACACCTGGAAAAAACCTGGAGTTGTCAGAGAATTAAAAAAAAATTGATTAAACATCCTGTTAAAGCAGTACTTTTATATTTCATTGTATTTGATTAAAAATTACAAATTCGCTTCTTCATCAATTTAAACTTCCCTCACGTACGAAAAATAAAAACTAATTTAAAGGATCGGTTTTTATTATTTTAAGAAATTATAACAGTTGTAATCAAAGAGTAAATTAATTATTTTCATTGAACAAATTTTGGTCATTAAATTTGAAAATGTATAACTTAAACACCTTAAATGGAAATATTAAAACAATAAATTATTTGACTAAAAATAAAAATGAATTAAAAACAGTCTGCTCTAAATATAATTATATAAAATTTGACCAATGTAAGATTTTATTTCGCGTTTAATAAAAATAACCCATCGGGGCTTCTATACCCAGGATATTTATTTAAAAAAAAAAGTTTTCAGATGCCTATTTGTAAACCATTCTCATTCAATTGAGTAAAACGGAGTGAGTAGCTCGCTCAGAGGAGTGAAATTGGCTTTTAGCCTGGAAAAGAGAAAAACTAGGAAAAAGCGTTGGTGTCTTTAGTTTCACACAGAGGGTGGTGGAGATATTTCTTGGGTTCCTGGGAAGAGGTTTCGAGTCTTTAACGCCCTTGGGGAGTAAGTTAATAAGTTACTGGGTTCCGTGTAACAAGGCACGTACCTTCACAGGTCCATTCTTTATGACAAGAACTGCTGCTTTTCCGGATTTTATATGTTGTACACATATATGAATTTTACACACTATATAGTAATATATAACACTAACTATATAACCAGGAAACTAAGGGATGAAAGTGGCATAAAATCTGAGGATGGGAAACTGCTCTTTTATACTACCTCCTAAGTCATGAACTTCGACGAGTTTAAAAAAGCTGACAGAGCCTCTTTGTCACTTTACGCTCTCGAACGAAGTACCCTGATAAATTACGTCTTAACCCTTTAAAGCTCGATCATTTTTATTCGATTCTTTCTCGAAATTTCGTGAGGAATTTGATTTATTTTCGTTATGCAAAACCGAGATTACAACAGAATTTGTGCCTTATTAATCTATTTTTATTCCAAATTTCTTTAAAAGAAAAATAGTCCTAGTAATTTAAAAAATTTAATTTTTGATTTTTCAATTTCGTGCCGGAATTACTTAACCAAAGCCATACTCAAACATAACCCCTAATTAGATATTTTCACTTCAATCAACAGCTAACTTCACTTCGTAGATTGCTGAGGGGAAAACAAGGGACCAATTGCATGGGATTCAGTTCATTTTCGCCCTGTTTTGCCAATATGCTCGTAAAAGCTAATTTTTTCTATATAAATATGTTTAAAAAACAGTTTTTATTTTTTAATTACTATTTAATGAAATGAAAAAAAGATAATAATTATTATTAATTACCAAGATATTACAGAAAGAAAGGTTTGTTCTCTGCATTTGATTCATTGTTTTCCCCTCAGCTTTTAACGAAGTGAAGTTAGCTGGTGGTTGAAGTGAAAATACCTAATTTTGGAAACATTGTGGCGCGAAATTTAAACTGTTATTAGAAATAAGGCAAGTGACTGAACATACAATTCTAAATTCAAAATCAAATACTTTTATGTTTAATGTGTTCAAATGTATCATTTGATTTCTTTGTTTCAATTGAAATTGTACAATTTTTAAGTTTTCAATTTGATACGTGCTCTACTTTCAGAAAGAAGTTCAAACCCTCCAAAGCTATAAAATTGTCATTTTAAAGAAGGCGTTTAAAAAGTGCGAATTTTTTTATAATGGTATGCTTTTATATTCTGATATTTGCGAGCGTGTGAAGCTCGCAAACGAGGGGCTTTTCTTTCTTGTGACGGTTTTCCACTCTAGCCTGTAATTTTTCTTTTTCGCGCTGTATTCAGTATCTGAATGCCACTTTCAGCAGGGAAAATGTACCCACCCCTTCTCTCGAAATGATTGCCTCAGTACAACTATTTTTTTAAATTGTCCAATAAAAAGAAAAAGAAAGTGCTTCCTATAAAAACAGTTGATAAAATATTCGTTAAAAAATGACTAAGGCTATACCTACGCGAAGCCTTGAAAGTTTTGCAAGTTTAATTGGACGATCTGGAAAAGGGATTGGTTTTCCACGAATCCCAGACTGGCGTCTGGTAATTTTTCTTAATTGATAAGTGTACAAGTATGTATTTAGTTTATAATTCTCCTTTTCGAGTTAAAAATTGTACAATTCGGTTGAAAAACAATTTATTTTCTTGAAAATTCAACTATGTTGACAAAAATCCACCTTTTTTGCTTGAAAATTCAAATGTTTTTTCTTACATTCGTCCTTTTCGATTGAAGATAGATCTCTTGGTTACAAAGTCATCTTTTCTTTTCGAAAATTCAATTGTTTTGTTGAACATTAGTTTTTTCTTTGTATTAAAAATTCATCTTTTGGTAGAAGACATTTTTTGGTCAAAAGTTCTTTCCTTTTGATTGGAAAGTCTACTATTATATTTTTGGTTCAGAATGTATCTCTGTTGGTTGAAAATTCAGTTTTAAATCACAAATTAATATTTTTCATGGAAAAGTCTTTATTTTTTATAAAAACAATTTATTTTTGGTAGAGGCCATCTTTTTGTATTCGAAAGTTTATTCTTTTAAATTGAAAAGTCTATTATGACTATAAAAGTTGAATTACCCCTTTAAAAATTAATTTGTTTGGGTGAAGATTCATCTCTGGTTGAAAGGTCGTTTTTTGTCGAAATTAAATTTTTTAACTGAATATTTAACTATTCTATTTTTGGTTTAAAATTCTTTTTTTTTAAGCTGAAAATTCAACATTTTGGTAGAAAATTCATCTATTTCGCTGAAAATTAAATTTTTTGTTTAAAATTCTTATCTTCGGGTTTAAAAGCCAAATAATTTCTAAAACATTCAAGTTTTTAGGCTGAAAATGTAAGTATTTTGTTTAAAATGCAATATATATCGATATTAGTATATTAATGTATCGAATACATATCGTATTAAAATTAAATAAGAAACAAGAAAATTAGCGTCTTGATTACTGGGACTAAGATAGCTGATACTGGGACGTTTATTTTATTTGTCCTGTTTGGAAAGCATTTTGAGCCGTGTAGTCTGAAATATTGAAAACTTAATCTGTATTTTCGCATTAAAAAAAGCGAAAAGAAAAAATTAATGTCCCTGATTTTCAATTCGCTCAACTGAAATTCCATTACGATAAAGAGGATTTCCCAAATTCCAATTATACTCTGGCAATCTAAATCCGGTTGGAATCCCAATTTTCCTTATCTCATCCCAGGAACTACCTTTGGAAATAAACCAAGCTTGATTTATTCTTCAGTGTCAGGGAAGCGTTAAATACTTAAATTCAAATAATCAAATCCAATTTATTCATCGATTGACAAACTAAGTAAAGGTGAATCGCCTGAACCTAGGATGGGTGAATAGGATAATTAATTATTCTTGTTGCGAGGCTTGATTTTTCTAATCTTGGTGGGAACTGCAAACTAGGGGAGATTTAAATGTTTGTTTCATAAAAGATCCAAGTTTCCCTCCAGGGGTTGGTTTTGATCACATGAGATTCGAGAATCGATTAAAGGCCCTTCCTGCGATCACTAATCCTGTTGAGCGTGCATAATCGTGTCTTCGGCTACCTGACCAATCAATGCCCTCAATTAGTTCATGGCAGCCGTTGCCACCGGATAAAGAGGCTTCCAAAGTGATGTCTATATTTAGACTCTCTTTTTCGATCGATCGACACCCACAACAGGATCTTTGTGCTCACCAACCCTCGGGAAACAAATGGTCCAGACTTCTTTTTAGATTTGCAAAAAAATCTCGACACTTCTGAATTTTTAGTACCAAAATTTCGTACCGTAGCAAATTTTTTAATATTCTATTACACATTTTTAAACAGTGTTTAAAACGTTTCAAAATATTGTACCATATCTTTTGTATATTAAAGAAGCTTTTTTTTTAAATCCCGCTGTTAAAATTAAAAAATAGTCGCTTAATTTAAATTTTGCGCAAAAATTATAAAATTTTGTATGCCAGTCTTAACCTTAATTCAAATCGTGAATCATATTTAAAGTTTTGGAAAATGTGAATTTTGAAAGGTTTCAAGATAATACGGATTTTTTTTAATGCCTGAAAAAATTATTTGTTATTATTTAAAATTAATTTTAAGAGAATATTTCAAAAGATTTTCAAAATTTTCAAAAAAATAATCCCGCCTTTTTTATAAAATTTTTCTAATTATGCAGAATGTACAAAAATTAAGAAAAACACAATTATTTTAAAAAATATGTAGAAGGTTTAGGAATTTATGCGATTTCTTGGAATTGTCAAATATTGGAATCATTTAAAAAGATATTGCTAACGTTTAGAAGTTTAAAAAAGATTAAGAAATAATTTTTAAATATCTCTTCAAATTTAAAACTATTTGAAAAATAGTTAAAATTTTGGTTTGAAAAATTATTTTCTAAAGTAAATTTCAAAAGATTTCTAATCTATCTAATCTATTAAAAATTTAAATCTTTTTTAGTTGAAAATATATCCATTTTATTGAAAATTCGTTTTTTTTCTTGGAAACTTATTTTATTTAACTGAAAATTGAAATATTTCATTTTTTGTTCAAAATTGATCTTCTTTCATTGAAAAGTAATCTATTTTGTTACAAATTCGGCCTTTCTAATAGAAAATTAATGTTCTTGGTTGAAAATTCATCTTTTTCAATATTTTCGGTTTGAATTTAAAATCCAGTTTTTAATTTCTTTGTTTATTGATTAATTATTGTAGAGTTATTACAAAAATTTTAAAGTATTATTTATATTAATATAAAGTGAATTTTACATTAACTATGTTCTAGCACATGTACTTTACACAAACTGTCATATTAAAACATTAACAATATTTTTTTATATTACTCTTCAATAATTAATCATTAGTGTTTTGATGTTTGCAACTCGAAAATAACTGGGAGAAACCGGGACTTTGGTGGGCGAAAATTATTAGACACCCTGTGTAAGATTCACTGTTTTGCTTTAATATTTAGGAGTATTTTATAAGATATCATACATATTTGACGAAAATTTTTGTCTTTTTTACAATCATTTTGTATGAATAACATCTACATTTTTTCTTTATAATATATTATTACTTATTTGTTAATAATTAAAAACTTATAAACGTTTTCAAATAATTTATAACGTTTTGTAGACTTTCATTGATAAATGTATTTCAGAAAAGTAGAAGTTGGGTCGAAAATATACAAATTATATAATCCCGAAATATAAAAAAAAACTGAAAAATTAACGCATCAGTATTTTAGGAATTCGATTCTAAACTTATCAAGTAGTAAAATCTGAGAGCAAAAGTGATTTCTTCTTTTTCATAAGGGTCGAAAAGAAGCTCAACTTTTGTCGTTTAGTCTCCGGAAATATTTGTATATTCTCTGATATTTATCTCCAGCAATATAATTGATTTTTTAGCTTTATTATCTTCAGTTATTTAAATCTATATGAACTAAAAGTATTCGAATCTTTGCCAAAGTAGTTTCAAACATAAGCTTTTTGGCGAATCTTGTTTTTGAAGGTAGAATTGTCTTCGGCCTTTCCAGAAATTCGTTTAGGAGACGACTTAGTCTTCATTAAGGTCTCTTTTCTCTCAGTGTAAGCTACATTTTCTCGAATTAAATTAGTGAGAAAGGTGGTTATCTCATTAAATAAGGAACGAAGTAGATTCGCGGACACTGATTCAATTTTCTTGGCTAAAGCGAAATTTTGGCATTCCTTCATTCTTACCCCGTTTTGGTCTTTTTATCTTTTTAATTGTCCTTATCTCTCCCTTTATTCAAATTTATATATAAAGATCACGCACGTATACCACCTATTTTAAGATATCAATTATCTTACCAGAAATAGAAAAAATGGGTGAAAAACTACTGGATCGTGGGCGGACATCTACCCTATTTTCTAAAAGTCTAGTCAACCTGAAATCAAATTATTTCATTCTCCAGCTTATCTGTTGTGAAACTAACTTTATGGTGGCTACCCCAAATTGACCCTAAGTTCATTCCACCTGTGCCGCTTGGTGTGTGGACCATCCTTTTGAAATGTAATCTCTTATCCAGAGAAGCAGAAGCTGAAATGAACCTTCATTTTTAACTTATATCAGCTAAAGGGATAAAAGTCTAATGACGATGTCTGACAGGCTATGCGTTTTTCCAGATTGTGTGAAAATTGAGTAGTAGAGTTTGCAAGAAGTGTGATTAGGGTGATGGTACGGAGGCGGGAGAAGGTTTCGCCGTGTTCGAGTTTGACACAGTCAGACATGGCGTTGCCTGGCAACCTCTAAGGGTAGATGTCCCCAATGGCGTAGATATTTTCACTGAATTCAAAACCCATCCCATGTGTTGCTTTCACCCCTGTAAAGTCAACGACCCCAAAAAATTAACCTAATTAGCTCGCTCTTTATCACTACTCTATCTAAAGTCTGCACCACAAATGCCTCATCAGTATATTCTCCTATCGTAATATCATAAGCCTTTCTATCATGTTGCACAATACTCATTAATCAATGACAAAAAGTATCAATTACAAATTTATGTTATCGCTTTCACACAATATTAATATACAATTATTTCCAAAGAAATACTCTTCCTTTCGTTTATAGCGAGATTTAAATTTCGCGATATAATTACTTACAAATTCAGTTTATCATTATCTTTAAATTTGGCCTAAGTGATTGCAGTTAACGTATTATTTGAAGGGTTTTTATTGGTATAGACGATTCCCGAGAGGAAAAAAAAGAGATTATTCCATGTTTCCTTGGTCAATTAAATAAATACAAAATGACCGAGAAAGCGTGTAAACCTCCCTTAGGAGCTGGTTTGTTTTATGTGTTACGGAATCGTTTCCCCAGGGATGCTCTGATAAAGTCAATTGGGCATGAAAGAAACGATTTATTTTTATTAAGCCCTATAACTGCGCTCCGATCGTTTCTACGCCTGTGGATCTTGCAGGGCATCTCGTAGCAAATTCTATGGGAAATGTACCACACCTTGAAAGATGAATGTACATATAGACAGTAGTCACCCCGTGGGGCTTCCACTCGTCATGCTATCACGTGGGAAATTCCAAATCCCACCTTACTTGCCTTTATTTCCCAGTGATGTATATTTTTTGCTGAATTGTCTCCTCCAAAGCGATTAACATTTAAAGATTAAAATCACTCGCAAATCAATTCTTGAAATAAAAATCATCGTTTAATGAAAACAAATTGAATTTGAGATCACGATCATCTGGCTGGTGCTTTCAGACGACCGGCGCACAACAGAAATTAATGATAGTAATCATCTATGTGTTCGCAGCTAATACATTCCAATTCCGTCCAATTCCGTTAGCACTTAAAACATTCCATTCGCAGCATGAAGTTGGTTGGCATATATGCATTTGTTTTTTATTCCTACTTTTTTTATTTTGCTATTTTCATTATTTAATGTTTAGAAGCATATAAGTGTGAAAGAAAATCATATTTAAATCCTTGAAATTGTACAACAAAATGAAATTACTAATTCGAAAGTAATATAAAGATATAGTCTTTAACCTTTTGGACTTCTGATATTAGTGTCAGTAAAAATGATGAAGTGTTAAAATCTATTTCAATGCAAAATTGTTAATTTTAAGCAGGGGTGGAATCTTTAACCTTCTTAGTTTATTATATATTTGAATTCCTTGAATTCTTCAAATCTCTGAAATCCTTGAACATTTCAAGTTTTCTGAATTCCTTAAAATGTTCAGAATTCTTGAAGTTTCTGTTTTTCCGTTTTTCCTGATATGTTTTGCATTCTTTGAATTACATGATTCATCTAAATCCTCTGAAATCTCTGAAATCTCTGAAATTCGCTGAATTCCCTGAAACATTGACTGCTCTGAATCCGTTTGAATCTTCTGAATTCCTTCTATTCATCTGGGTTCCTCCAATTCTTCTGAATTCTTTGCGTTATTTTAAAGTCCTTGACATTAAAGAAATTTTTAGAATTTAGGAATTTCTACAAATTAAAGGAACTCAGGAAAGTCCAAGGATTTAAAAATATTGCAAGGAAGTTAGAGAATGCAAATAAATTCAAGGAATTCAGATGATTCACAAAATTTATATTTTCAGATATATCAGGGAATTTAGCGGAATTCAGAAGATTTTAATAAAGTTCAAAGAAGTCAAAAGAACTTAAAGAAGTTTAAAAAAAAAATGAAGCATTTTAAATTACTAATTTAATACTGATACATATTGCCTTTCAAATTATTATTTTCTAAGTGATTGAACTGTACAATTTAAAATTGGAATCATCTATATATTAGTAATTGGCAACGTAATATTTCCTAAGCACTTTAGTGCGTCCATAATAATGCAAGTATTAAATAGTTGAACATTGCAGTAAAAAGATTTAAGGGGGAAAAATGGAATTCGAATATTTTTAATTTGTACGTTTGCTAAAATTTAAAAAACTTTTAATTATAATTTGTGTTTTTCTTTTTGTTTCAGTCGAGTGAAGGAGGTTTCCTTGCACGAAGGAGATCACCATTGGCCGTCAGAATGGCCACTTTATCCTTACGAATCTCCATTGTGGAGAAGAATTTGACAAAGATGATGCAGTTCGACCCGAGCACATCAATCTACGATGCTTGCAGAATTATCAGAGAAAAATTGGTCGAGGCCAGCAACATGGGAGAACGTTAGTAAATTTAGTTTTAAATTACATTCGTTCACTTAAATTATTGTTTCTTTTAAAAATTAAATCCTGGAATCCGTAGTATTTTCAATATTTCAAGAAGTTGTAAATTACACTTAAAGGTTTAGAGCTTTCTGATAACGCGTAATTTTTTTAGCGAAAGAATACGGATTGTTTCTCGGGGACGAGGACGCGAAAAAAGGAGTTTGGCTCGAGCCAGGTCGAAGCCTGGAATACTATCTCCTGAGGAACGGCGATTTGCTTGAGTATCGTCGTAAAATGCGAATTCTCCGTGTCAGAATGCAGGACGGAATCCTCAAAACCATGTTGGTGGATGATAGTCAACCTGTAGCTAATCTGATGGTTGTCATTTGTACAAGGATCGGAATTACAAATCATGATGAATATTCCTTGGTGCGTGAACTCCCCGACGAGGAGACGGAAAATCTTAAACCTAGCAACTTCGGCACTCTCACGTTAAAAAGGAAAAAGGAAGACAAGGGAGAAAGGGACGTCAAAATGGATCAGTTAAGAAAGAAACTGAAGACGGATGATGAAGGTAATTTTTTACTTCTTCATAATTTTTCTAGAATAACTCGGTTCTACACTTTTATTTATTTAAGTATTTAAGAAAGAGAATTTAGTTTCTTTAGAAAGGGTTCTTTGGAAAAAAATAGGATTTATGTATTTTAGTAAATTAAAAGGTTGATCATTACCAAAGGATCGGACCTTTTAGGGGATCACAGTTGGCCCTCTTTCTTTAAATAACCTCCCCTGTTTCCCTTAAATTTGTATCCCCTGAATATCTAAAGTCCACATTTTTTTCCAAAAGATTTAAAAAAAAGTAGTTCCACTTTTAACCAAGTACTACAATTTTCAATAAAAAAAATTTTAATTTTAAGTCAGAAATCATTTATTTCAGCCGAAATGTTAATTTTCAACAAAATAATTAAATTTTAAATATAATTGTTAAATTTGTAAGCCAAAAGATATGAATGTTTAAAATAAAGAGATGAATTTTCAGCTACAATGATGAATCTTCAAAAGAAAAAAATAACAAAGTAGTTCAACATTTAATCAAGTGGTTTATTTTGCAAAAAAAAAGAATTCTCAATAAAAAATGTAATAGTTGACATTTAAATGAAAAAGATTTTAATTTTCAGGAAAAAACAATTTAATTAATAAAAACGTCTTTTTAATCAAATTTTTAATTTTTCAACCAAATCTTTGAATTTTCAACCCAAAAAAATTAATTTTCTATACAACAGTTAAATTTTTGAATAAAATTTAATTTAAAACCAAATAATTGAATTGGCTGCCAAATTATCAAACTTTCAAGCCAAAAAGATTAATTTTTTACAAAAGAGTTCAATTTTAAACTAAATTGTTGAATTTTTAAGACAAAGAGCTCAATTTTCTACAGAACAGTTTAATTTTCATCAAAAAGTTCATTTTTAACGAAATATTTTAATTTTGAACCAAATAGTTAAGTTTTCCACCAAATTGTAGAATTCCCAACTAAAAAGTTAATTTTCAAACAAATATTAAAATCTTGAACCAAGCACTTAAATTTTCTACGTCAGAAGATGACTTTTTTACGACGAACTTTGTACAAAATATTTAATTTTCTACTCGAAAATATTAATTTATAACAAAAATGTTACTTTGTAACCGAATTCTTGAACTTTCATTTAAAAAATTATATTTCCAACCAAATGATAAAATTGTTAACCAAAGCAGAATAATAAAACAATAATAATTGATTTTTAAACAAAGAAGAATGTTAGTTACGGTTGTAGAAACAAAATGTTTGAAAACGAAAATAATATGCACGAAAGTAGTATTTGAAAAATTTTATCTTCATAATTTTGTTATTTTCGCAAGTAAAATGTTTTAAACTGATGTTTTTCAAAAAATTTTCTTTCTAGCTTACTAAAAAAATACGTTGAATTACTCAGGAGAATAAGGAATCAAAATCTATCAATTCATAAAAGTGCATTTAAAAACACTCATAAACATCTTTTCAGTCCTGTTTACCTATTTTTCAATAATTGATTTTTTTCAATTTTTCTCTGATGTATTTTATAACAGATTTTTCAAAGCTAGCTAACAAAATTGTTGACACGAAAATGTCTAGTAAACTTACTAAAGAAAATACAAGAACCCCAAATGATGTAGAAAGTTTTAAATAACAAATAAAATAGCCTTGAAATCCCTTTTTGTATCTAAAATTGCAGAAATTATTACATCCATTTCTAAGATTAATTTAAAAAATGATCGAGTTTCAATATCTGAAGATTCACTTTGGTCAAAAACTTGGTTAATATTGATTAAAATCCAAAAATACTCAAGCAGTCTATTTAAAAAATAGTGAATTAATATTTTTAATTCTCTCTCTTTCAGTGAATTGGATTGACCCAGGCAAAACTTTGAGAGAACAGGGTGTAGATGAATCAGAGACGGTCTTCTTGAGGAGGAAGTTTTTCTTCTCTGATCAGAATATCGATAGTCGAGACCCCGTGCAGCTCTCGCTTCTTTATGTGCAAGCCCGAGACGCTATTCTTGATGGAACGCACCCAATCACTCAGGAAAAAGCTTGTGCTTTTGCGGGCATTCAGTGTCAGGTTCAGTTTGGAGACTACAGACCCGAAAAACACAAGCCTGGCTTTTTAGAGTGAGTCATCTATTTTTATAAATTTAATTTCGAACAATCATAAAGATTGGAATATCAGGGTGTCTACGCAATCTGGCTCTTTTTCGCGAGCGTGCTTATACTTTTTGTTTAAATTGCCGTATAAAATTCAAATAACAATGATTCTTCGTTTGTAAAAGTAGCTTTATGTTACTGCATTGAACAATTTTGTTGA
Source organism: Belonocnema kinseyi (assembly GCF_010883055.1). Classification (NCBI taxonomy): domain Eukaryota; kingdom Metazoa; phylum Arthropoda; class Insecta; order Hymenoptera; family Cynipidae; genus Belonocnema; species Belonocnema kinseyi. The sequence goes on along the minus strand of NC_046666.1, from coordinate 60,880,084 downwards.
AAATCTTTTTTTTTTAATTCATTTTGTTAACTGAAAATCTAGCAATTTTATTTTTGGTTAAAAATTGATCGTCCTTAGTAGAAAATGTAAGTATCTCGTTGAAACTGCATGTGTTTTGCTGGAAATTTACCCGTTTATTTGCAATTAAATTATTTTTTTGTTGGAATATCAACAACTATAGTTTTAATTCCGAATGCATCTTTTTTGGAATTGAAGTTTTATTAATTGGTTAAAAAGTAAAACCGTTTTGTTAAAAGTTTATTTGTTATGTTCTAAATTCATCATTTAAATTGAGAATGAATTTTTTTGTTTAAAAATTGAGCTGATTTATTGGACATTTGTTTTTTCCTTGGCTCAAAGTTATCTTTTTGCTGAGAATTTAATTTTTATTATAGTTGGAAGCTTAACTTTTTTGTTGAAAATTGTTTTTTAATTATTTTTTTTTAAACTAAAAATATAATTATTCCAGTTGAATATTCCATTACTTTGGTTAAAAATTCATTCCTTTAGTTGAAAATTACTTTTTTAACCGCAAATTTATCTATTTAATTTTTTAAATTATCTTTTTAATTAAAAATTCTTTTTTTTTTCTAGAAATTAATTTCCGTGGTTGAAAATTCATCTTCTTGGTTTAAAATTCAACTATCGCAGTTGAAGGTTGATATTTTTATTTGAAAATTTATCTTTTTGGTTTAAAATTCAACAATTCCAGTTCAACATTCATAATTTTAGTTAAAAATTCATCAGTTTGGTTGAAAATTAATTTTTTTGAACTGAAAATGTAACTATTTAATTTTTGGTTGGTACTTGATATTTTTTAGTTTGAAAGTAATTTTTTTGGCTTCGAAATTTGTCTTTTAGTGCAAAACTGAACTATTTTGTAGAAAATTCATGTATTTTGTTGAGAAATCTTTTTTTTTGGTAAAAAATTAATATTTTTGGTTAAAAATTCATCTTTTTGGTTTAAAATTCAACAATTCCAGTTGAGCATTTATAATGTTAGTTAAAAATTCATCAGTTTGGTTGAAAACTAATTTTTTTGTACTAAAAATGTAACTATTCAATTTTTGGTAGAAACTTAATATTTTTTAGTTTGAAATTAAATTAATTGCTTAAAAATTTGTCTTCTAGTGCAAAACTGAACTATTTTGTAGAAAATTCATGTCTTTTGTTGAGAAACCTTATTTTTTTGTTAAAAAATTAATATTTTTGTTTGAAAATTCATCGTTTTGGTTGGAAATTTAAATAGTGCAGTTACATACTCATTATTTTAGTTAAAAATTCATCATTTTGGTTAAAAATTAATTAATTTAAACTGAAAATGTATCTACTTTATTTTTGTTTTCAAATTGATATTTTAAAATTAAAAATCCAACTATTTGGCTGAAAAGTTATATTTTTTAGTAGAAAATTCCACTATTTCGCTGAAAATTCATGTGTTTTGTTGAAAAATCATCTGTTTTTGATAGAAAGATAATTTTCTTCTTTGCAAATTAATCTTCTTTTTTGAAAATTTATATTTTTTGTTGCAAATTCAACTATCGCAGTTGATTCATATTTTTAGTTGAAAATTCAACTTTTTGGTTTAAAATTCAACCATTCCAGTTGAACATTCATAATTATAGTTAAAAATTCATCAGTTTGGTTGAAAATTAATTTTTTTCAGCTGAAAATGTAACTATTCAATGTTTGGTTGAAATTGGATATTTTTTAGTTTAAAATTCATGTATTTGCTTAAAAAACTGTGTTTTGGTACAAAATTGAACTATTTCGTTGAAAATTCATTTACTTAGTTGAAAAATCGTCTTTTTTGCTAAAAAAATTAATCTTTTTGTTACAAAATTCATCTTTTTGGTCGAAAATTTCACTATTCCAGTTGAAAATTCATCATTTTAGTTAAAAACTCATCAGTATCTACTTCATTTTTGTTTGCAAAATTATATTTTTTAATTCAAAATCCAACTATTTAGCTGAAAATTGGTCTTTTTAAATTGAAAAGATAATTTTTTTGTTTGCAAATTAATCTTCTTTTTTGAAAATTCATATTTTTGGTTGTAAATTTAAGTATTTCAATTAAATATTCATAATTTTATTTTGAAATTGATCTTTTTGGTTCACAATTTTTCTATTGCAGTTGAAGATTCATCAATTTGTTAAAATTTTTTTTTATTTTGTGGTAAATTAATTATTTCAACTGAAAATTTAACTATTTAATTTTTTGTTGAACAATAATATTTTTTAGTTCAAAATTCAACTATTTGGTTGAAAATTGATCTTTTTTTTTTATTTAAAATTTAACGCTTTTAGTACTTCAGAGACAAATACAAATAATGAAATGAATCCTTAGAAACTGAAAAAAACATTATTTATAATAAACTCGCGAAACTGTATATATTTCGAATTGATTATTTTAAAAAATGTGAAATATTTGAGTAACTCCGTACCTAGAAAAATTAGATCTGAAAAAAACCTTGTGATACCTCGAAAAAACCTGGAATTGTCGGGAAATTTTTGTTTAGGATTTGAGTAGACAACCTGCATATAAACTTTTTTCTGGACCTAAAATCTATTCAAGATTTCATCTCTGACAGGGATATCTATTTATTATAGTCAATTGATTATTCCACTATTAATTTGAATTTCTTTCCAGTTTAAAGGAAGTCCTGCCACAATCTTACATAAAAGATAAAATTGAGAAAAAGATCTATGCCGAACATAAGAAACACATCGGCCTCTCAGAATTGGATGCGAAAGTCTTGTACACAAAAACGGCACGATCTCTGAGCACATATGGCGTAACTTTCTTCCTTGTAAAGGAAAAAATGAAGGGTAAAAATAAACTAGCACCACGACTTCTCGGTGTGACAAAAGATTCCGTCCTACGACTTGATGAGAAAACGAAAGAAATTCTTAAAACCTGGCCTTTGACGACTGTCCGACGTTGGGGAGCTTCACCAAATACGTTCACTCTTGATTTTGGTGATTACTCTGATCAGTATTACAGTGTTCAAACAACAGAAGCTGAACAGATTCAACAACTCATTGCGGGATACATCGACATTATTTTGAAGAAGCAACAGAATAAGGATCATTTAGGAATCGAAGGCGATGAGGGTTCGACGATGGTCGAAGATAGCGTCTCTCCTTTAAGGTAAGTTTCGCTAGTTATATTATTTATAAATTATATTTATATTTATAGAAAAATTATACCTGGAAAAATCTGGAAATATCGGGGAATTTTGTCGAGAGCCTGCTTAATTTTTTTTTAAATTGCAATTTTAAATTGAATAACAATGATTCCTCATGTATAAAAGTAGCTTAATATTATTGTATTTAATTATTTTGTTGAAAATTAGTTTTTTGTTGTTGTTAGAAATCAATTTTCTTGATTGAAAAATCGTCCTTTTTTGCTGAATTACATTCTTTTTTTTTACTAATAATTTTAATCCTTATTGGTTGTAATATCAACTACTACATTTTTCGTTCCGAATTCATCTTTTTTTAACAAAGATTTAATTGATTATTTGGGAGTTACTTTATTGTTTAAAATTAATTTGTCCTTGATGTTAAAGATTCATCATTTTAATTAAAAATTAATTTCCTTGATTGAAAAATGATCTTTTTTAGTTAAAAATGTTGACTTTTGTGGTAGAAATTAATCTCCTGGGTCTGAGATTTATCTTTTTCTTTGAAACTTAATGATTCTAGTTAAAAGACTCATAGTATTAGTTGGGAATACATGCTTGTGGTTTGAAATTTAACTATTTCAGTTAAAGGTTCATCATTTTGGTTTCAAATTCATCACTTTCTTTTAAAATGTAACTATTTTTTGGAACATTAATTTCATTTTTTTTCACTGGAAAATGCAGATATTCCAATTGAAAATTACAACCTTTCAGTTGAATATTCGTCTCTGGCCAAGTATTAATTTGTAAATGGAAATTTATCTATTCCATTTTTGATTGAAAATTAATTTTTTTATTTGGAATACTTACGTATTTTCTTCAGAATTCATATTCTTTGGTAAAAACTAATCATCTTGTCTAAAAATTCATAATTTTTGTTTAAAAAAAATTAACTATTCGAATTATAGATTGATAGTTTCAGTTGAAAATTCATCTTTTTTGTTTAAAATTCAACTATTTCATTTTTGGTCAAAACTTTATTTTTCTTAGTTTAAAATTCAACTATTTGGTTGAAAATTTATCTTTCTATAGTTGTTAATTCAAATATTTCATTTAAAATTCTTGTATTTTGTTAAAAAATCGTCTTTGTGATAAAAGATTCATCTTTTTGGTTGAAAAATCCTTTTTTTAGTTGAAAATAAAAAAATTGGATGAATTTAAGTTGAATTTGATTATAAAAAAAAATCTGTTTTTTTTTGTATGGAAAATTAATTTTTTTAACTGAAAATTTAACCATTTCATTTTTCATAGAAAACTGATATTTTCTGTTAAAAATTCAGCTTTTTGTTTGTAAATTGATTTTTTTTAGTTAAAAATGCAACTATTTTATCAATGGTGCTAAATATTTAAGAATATCTTGTAATAATAACACAATTCCCAGAAACTAGAATAAACCTTATTTATAATAAAACTCGCGAAACTGTATGCATATTCCGAGTCGATTGTTTTTAAATATACGAAATATTTTAATGGCTCGATAGTATAAAAAAAATTGTACCTGGAAAAAACCTAGAATTGATTCGGGAATTTTTTATTCGATCGCTAAATCTACTTGTTTCTACTTTATTTTCTGTTATTTTTTGTTTAGTCGAGAATCTGAGAGAAGAAAATCTCGATGATTACGCAAAAAATAGTTTTTCTATGATTATAAAAATAACTATGTTACTACTGATGATTTTAGCATGTTAAAACAATTTTTGTAAGCATTTTTTTTTAACAAATAAATATATTTGAAGATTATTTAAATTTAAAAAATTAGAAACTTAAGCCATACTGACTTTTTATCCCGAAAAATAAGCCATATGACCCATTAAAGTTTAACCATTTAAACAAAATTCGTTAGAACCTGACAGTAAGAAAAGATTCAATTAAAAAACTATTATAAAAATAATTATGTTTCGTGAGTTTTTAACTTTTTTCATAAAACATATTGTGTCTCTTCCATAAGATATGGCTAATAATATCATTTAACTTCTCAAAATCATAGAAAACTTTTTTTTTCAGAAGATTAATTTTTGGCACGACAATTACCTAAAGTTTTTTCTTTTAAATATATTCAAAACTATCAGAATTTTATATAAATGAAGCCAGAATGAAGGAATTTGGTCAATTATGTGAGAAGATATTAAAAGATAAGTTTGAATTTCAATTTTTTCTTAAAATTTAAATGAATTATAATATAGGGCAAACGTGTAAGTACTTGTGATGACAATTTTTTTTTACTTTTTTATTGAGTTTGAATACATACCATTCACATTTGCTACTATAAAATGCTAAAAATAAATGGGGTTCATTGACAAATGTTACTTTTAACATATTTAAGAAAATATATATTCAAATTGTAACCGAATTTTACTAATACTGGGATAAAAAAATCAAATAGATATTTAAAATAAATCAGAAGAAAAAATATTTTTTAAATTTCCAATATTTTTGTTTCAATTTTAAATGTGTTGCACCCTTGCAAGCAAACATTTTTACAATATTAATTTGATAGGTTGAAGTGATTTTATAGATATTTGGCCTTAGAATTATTTAAAATAAATTAAAATTAATTAATTAAAATTAATTAATTCTCATGTGATCGATAATATAGTTTCAGTTAATCTCTATCACTTCAGTCTGTGATGGAGGATGAGTTTGCCACGTATAAATAAATATTTTCTTCTCAAATAAATTTTGCGTATGTATATTGTTAATATTAAAATTTATATGCGTTAGTTTGGGACAAATTAAAATCAAGTATTTTTTGTCGATAAAAATCAGGAATTCCAAATTACCTGATCACTCGATTCCCTGTTAATCATACTGAATATTTTTCGGCTTTTACTATTTAAAAGTAGTTGAGCTTCGACAATTTGAAGTTTTATGCATCCAGGTTTTCGATTTTTAAAAATTTAAGGGACACAAATTTAAAGTTACTAAAGTTCAAGTTTAAGTTCTGAAGCTTACAAATAACAGTAAAAAGATTTTGGGTCCCTCTTTTTGTTGAGGTAATTTTTTTCACCTTCAAGTGAAAAATTTGATCATTCTTGCCTAATTTTTTACCAATTGAGTAGTGTCACTTCCGCAATTTCAAAATTATATTTTCAGAAGTGCATGTGACAGTATGTCACGTGAATAATTATTTTATTTGATTATATTCAACGGTATTGTACTAAAAAAATACTATATTGTGCTTAAATTTTGGAAAATTGTTTAAAATGTATAAGGGCACATCTGTATGGCCGATTTGAGTTTTTCTTTTGTTTAAATAATAGAATTTTATTAAATCGGGCTTAGCCAGGGCACTAAGGCCCTGTTCTCAGTTACATTCCTAATTAAAAATTAATAAAATTGCACTATTTAAACAAAGTAAAAATTATAATAGGCTAGACAGACGTGCCCTTGTATATTTTGAAATATTTCTCAAAATGTAAACACGATATTTAAATTTTTCAAATTATAAAGCCGCCGAATATAAGCCACGTTTTTGGTCTAGACACACTCTGGTACATCCTTTTAATCATTCTAATTAAGAAATCGTTATCACTATTATTTTTGTGCTCTCGCGATCAGTTTAGTTGGGACAGTAGCCGAGATTTTTGTTCGTAGAAAATGCCGTGGAGGCGTTTCTCAGGGAACAGGACCAATTATATTACTTAGCGATTTTGGGATCCAAGAAACAGAACAATGAATCGTAATTTTGGAAAATAGATTAGGAAATTATTGTTTTAATTCTAGAATAATAATATAAGTTGTAAAAAATGTGAAACTGCAATTAGTTTTATTATGAAAAAAAAGAATTAGGAAATAATCGTCATATATTTTTTGGATTTTGAAGACAGAATACGAAAATTTAAACTTTTATTCTCCGTGATGAAGTTTAATGAAATTTTTCTATTTTACAGAGCAACTATTCTTCAACACGAAACAACCAATACAGGAAGAGGAAGCGTGGAAGCCGTATCCGTGGCAATACCCGCAGTGATGAGAGCAGGAGGAGATGGTAAGATGCCCTTCAATTATTTGATTATCTCAATGGAAAAGTGAAATTGAAAGTCGATCTTTCACAACATGCATATTTTTTAATTAAAAGAAAGATATTTTTATTTAATTCATAAGTCTGATCCTTATTTTTTATATAAAGAAGTTAAATTTCAAAAGTAATTTAGTTTAATTTAGTTGTTTCAGCAAAATTTTCTTTTAAATGAAGAAATTTATCATTTTTAAACGCTATTTTGGAAGCAGAATCTATGTTTTTCAGGATGTTTTTGGATTTAGTTGAAAAATGAAATCAGATATCTTATTAATCCCACTTTATCAATAGTATATCAACTTATATACTTTTTTTCATTTGACCTCGCGAAGCAGATTCAGATTTTTCTAAACAATAAATGGCATTTTTTAAATTTTGTTAGACTTTAAACTACACAAATTCAAGTACTTTAACATAAAATTGCACACGAAATTGTATTCGAAAATTGACTGAAATATATGAAATTTCGAGACGACACTTTGGTATAAAAGTTCTTGTTTTCAGAAAAGTACTCAAGTTTATTATTTACAAAAAATAATTTTGTAATATCTTTCTTTTTAGGAGAAAGCTTTTATGAGATATTCAGGGTGTCTAGCGTCCTGGAAATCCTGGAAATGATCGAAATCCTGGATTAGTTCTGGAAGTTTGGTTCTTTTCTTTCTTTTCTTAACCATAATATACTAATAAATTCACAAACACATCAACCAATTAATGATAAATTAGTAAAACTAAAATATTATGCAACTAAAGATCGTTCATTTTTTAAACCTCGTACAAAATATCGACTATATAATAATATAATAGATCAACTTTATTCATAAAACCAGTCATAATATCAATAATTTAAAAATTAGAAAATGAAGTAAATTAAACAATTTATTAATATTGTCTTCATGCATAAAATAATCTTTTTTAATAATTAATTATTTGATTAAGAATTAATGTCATATTCCATTACAGTATTAAATCTAGACATTTTTGTTTGTAACTGAATAATCAAATAATGTCACTATATCTTTAACTTACAATTAATTTAATAATTAATTTAAATTATTTAATAATTTAACTACTGTAGTTTCTTCATGTAGATGAATTAACTAATTGTGCAATAGGTATTTGGGCAATACTTAATTTGTTATTAATATGTTTGATAAACTATTTGATCAGTTTTCTACTTTTTTCGATGCTAATATACTTGATTGATATTTTCTTAAAGCATTATACGAGTCGTAGATTATTTTGTTAAATTTTCTTCTTTTGAATTTCACTCTGTGATAAATATTAAATAGTTTCAAAAAAAGTACGTGTAATAATATTGATGATAATAAAAAAAAGAAACGGAGTCGGAAACATTGTTCTGGAATTTCGTTTTTCGAAAAGACGCTGGATATCCAGACTATTTCGAATACAAAATTACTTGCTAAACATATTTTTTAAAATTATTTTTCCGGATTAAATAAGTCAAAAACTGTAAATAAGCTTGCACATTTTTAGTTTTTTTCCCCCAATTATCTGAAAAGTAGCAAACCCGAATCGACTTTCAATTTCTGCGAATATTTTTCACCAAATATATTTTTGATTTAAAAAGATCCACGCACGATTGAATCCTCGTTGTCTTTGTGTCATATTATTTTGTACATATAAATTATAAATTACCTTTTTTTTATTTTGTACATACACGTTACTGTAGTGTAAAATGAAAAGAGCCGAGAAAACGCTCTCGAGTGTAAAAGGACATTGTACGAGACATTTTATCCGCTAAAAGTAAGTGTCGTTTGGTTTCGGATTGAGGATCTGTAAATTGTAAGATAATGGGGTGCAAGCGAAAGTTCGACGAGGAATCTAACGCGACGATCAACTCTTGTAAATATCGGAAATCGATAGGATAGACTGCATGATCCGTTTTTAGGGGCTCGACCTTATGGAACTGGACATATGGGTGGTGCACAATACACAACTATCAGTGGACAAGTGAACGTCGCTCACGCTCCTCCAACGGTAAGAAAATTTTAAGAAAAAAGGAGGTCTCGTGCTCACGACGAATCTTAAAAATCCCTCAATTTCTCCTTAATAATTAATTAAACCGTAAAGTTTAAAGCATTTCTTTTATTTTTGAACTAGTCGTCACTTTCTCTGATATTCGACTGGGAAAAATCGGAACAGAAAATCCGCTGCTTCAGAAAAGAATGTTTAAAAAGTAAAAGCAATGTTTGATCATTTATTCTAATCGATCAAAAATTTTTATTTTGAAGAATTCTGGATTAAAAAATAAGGAAATTGTGTTCTTTAGTGGTTCCATTTTATTTTTGAATTTTGGATTTTAAGAGCAATTTATCGTTGGCACGAGCCACTTCCGCAAGCTAGCTTTCAACTAGAAAGAAGCATCTCTAGTATCGCAGCATTTATAAAAAGCGATATAATTTTCGAAATTAGACCAAAGTGTCGGCAGACTAACAAAAAATTGCTATTTATTTTCATGCTAGGCGCCTTCTACTGCGGACACAGAGTAGGTACACAATATCGAAAATATTTTCGTTCGTATTCATTATTTCTGAAAAATTCATAAATGATTTAGTCAAAAAACTACTCTGAAAATATTCCAGATTAATCAATTGTAGCTATGTAAAAAAATTAATTCGTGGATTTTTGTTTTTAATATTAGTTTATCTGGTTTTAAATATTTTACGGCTAATATTCTGTTTATTGCATAAGTTTAATTTTTCACAATGTACTATAATTATTGTAAAATACTTTAGTTATTGTCTATGATTTTTTATGATATCAACAATTTTGGGTCAAAATATATCTTTTACAATGTAATGTGGAAAATTAAGCAACTTAAAAAATCATCTATAACAAAGTCGAATATCAAAGAAAACCTCTATTTTTATGAAACCCGAAGAATTTGAGCTTTAAAGACAAGCTAATAAAAAAATAACTTTCTTAAGTTTGGAATGATTTCAGAGAGTTATCATGTCACTTTTCGGTTTATTTCTGTTGTGTACCCAGCACCTATTTTTATCGTAGATTCACATTTTTTTCATTAAAGAAGTATTGTTTTTTAAATCTCTTTAGCAGATTTACAATAAGTCTTAGTGCACGGCTTTATTTTGTTATTAATTTGTATTTGTATTCATTGCAAGATGGTCGTAGAATGATAGTTTATCAACAGATTTATATTAAAAATTATATATATTTTTTAGTGTAAAAGATTAAATAAATTTGTTTTGTCACTCAGTAATGCAATTATTTTTGCCAACAACTTTTTAATATATTTAGCTATTTGTTTTTATTAAAATAATAACTAATTAAAAACTGATATTTTTAAATTAGGTGTTGTCTGAATAAGATATTAAGTTTAATTCTGAATTCAAGTTTAATGGACTACAGAGTAATCGTGTTGGCTAAATCATTGCTACAAAAATCTGAACAAAAATGTCCAGTTTTCCTTTTTTTCTCGAATTGACAACTTTTTGAAAAAGTTATTGTGCCAATTACCTTCTCTATATTCTAAAAATGTAATTACTATTGAATAAAAAAGTTCATAATTGTATAGTCACAGTTTAGAAAGTTTTTAAATGGTCCTATTTGAAATCTAATATAGTTTGAATTGAAGAATATAGAAGTAAATAATGAGTTCCAACTTTTTTTAAAAATTTAAATAATCATTCACATATAAACTCCTAATATTGTGAAATTGAAAAATAAAAACATTCATACTTAATCAATGAACCTTAAAATTGAAAAAGTTCTACATCGAATAAATTCAAAGCTGCTCCAAATTTCGAATAGACAAAAAGGATATGAATAAAAATCGACTCTTTTAAAGTCTATGACCATCTTGCAAATTATTTTGTTCCAATTTCTCCAACCAATTTTCCAATGTAATAGATGCAGCAGACCAAGGTGACATCCGTCCTCTCGGAACCGCAACGTGCCTTAATAACGACCATAACTGCTGGTCACGAGATTATCGAATTTGCGGAAACAGAATTAATTACGAGGGCAGAACTTCCAGAATTGGGAACCGACGTCGCCTCTCTAAAGTGGATCGAAAGAACGATCGACACTCATAAACAAAATGTGGGATCACAAATCGCAGCGATGAACGCTGCGACTGCACAAGTTGTCACCCTGACTTCCGGTCCTGCTGATCATGTAGATCACACGGCAGTAGGTGCTGCAATCACTACAATCACAACCAATTTGCCAGAAATGACCAAAGGCGTGAGAATGATCGCAGCCTTGATGGAAGATGAACCCTCTGGTGATCGTCTTTTGGATGCTGCGAGAAAACTCTGCTCAGCCTTTTCCGATCTTCTTAAAGCCACAGAACCGGAAACTAAGGAGGTGAGTTTTATCTTATTGGTGTTTTCTGGGGCGGAAGTAATTTATCATCAATTCTCTTTCCTGCAGCCCTTCTATGTAACTTCTACTCTTTATGGACAATACGTAAGCCAGCTGATTCTAGTGCTCGTTGCTTAGAAGCTAGAAAGAATAGTGCTGATAGATAATTTTAGCAGGCAGTAGATTTTAATTCAAACCGTAAAAGTAAATGAGGAAGGCTGACTTCAATCCTTAATTTCTACCTTACGTGCATCGAGCCCGTTTCACAGCTCAAGTGGTTCATGTCTGTGCTAAGTTTCTGAAATATTTTTTATGTAAAATTATACTGCGCAGTTAAAAATACAAGGACAAATTAAAATATAACCTTAAGAATGTGTACGCGAAATTCATAGTTGTAATAGTAAAGAACTTTAAAGTTTTTTACGTAGAATTCGATTCTCACATTTGCGCGATCTAATTTGATGAGGTCATGAATAACATTCTAGAAACTTAACACGGATACGAACCACTTGCGATGTGCAGCGGTTTCGATGTCGGTAAGGTAGGGATTTAAGACAAGGCATTTACCGTACCTGGAAAATCTGGAAAACCTGGAAAACCTGGAATTGTTCTATATCTGGAAAAAAACCTGGAAGTGTCAGGGAATTTTTTTTAAGTCAGGGAATTTTTTCGAGAGGATGCTTAATTGTTTTTAATTGCAATATTGAATTGAATAGCAATCATTCTTCAATTGTAAAAGTAGCTTTATGTTTCTGTATTGAGCACTTTTCTAAAAAATTCGTTTTTATTTTTTGTTTGTTTAAAACATATTTTTTAACTGAAAATTTAAGCAGCCAGTTGAAAATTCATGTATTTTCTTGATGATTCGTTCTTTTTGGATAAATTTAATTATTTTTGATTCAAATTTTTGAATGAAGATTTTATTATCTTGTTGAGAGTTACTCTTTTCTTAAAAATTTGTTAAAGATTCATCATTTTATTTGAAAATTCATCTCCTTGGTTAAAAAATTATCTTTGGCTAAAAATTAATGTTTTGACTGAAAATTTAAGTATTTAAGTTGCAACTTTAAATATTAAAAAAATTTATTTATTATTTTAAATTATTACTTGTTACGGAAAATGTACCTTCAATATTTGGTTAAAAAATTATACTTTTTATATAAAATTTTTTACTTTTTTTGTAGAAATGAATATTCTGGTTTGAAAATTAATCTTTTTGTTTTAAATTTAATCATTCGAGTTTAAGACTCATCATTTTAGTTGAAAATTCATGTTTTTGTTTCCAAATTCCACTATTCCAGTTGAAGATTCATCATTTTAGTTGTAAATTAATCACTTTGATGGAAAGTGTAACTCTTTTTTGAAAATTAGTTTTGTTTTTGTTGCAAAGTATTTTTTTTACTGGAAAATGCAACTATTCCAATTGAAAATTACATCCTTTCAGGTGAAAATTCATCACTTTGGTTAAACATTAATTTTTAACTGAGAATTTAATCATTTAATGGTTGGTTAACAATTTATCTTTTTGTTTGAAAATCCATTTTCTTTACTAAAACTTAATCATCTAGGTTGAAAATTCATCTTTTTGGTTAAAAAGTCAACTATTCGAGTTAGAAATTGATCATTTCAGTTAAAATTTCGTCTTTTTGTTTAAACTTCATCTTTTTGGTTAAAAATTTGTCTGTTTGTGGTTTATAATTTAAATATTTCGTTGAAAATTCACGTATTTTGTTGAAAAATCGGCTTGGTGGTACAAAATTCATCTTCTTAGTTGAAAATTCAAGTTCAGCTAAATATTCATCATTTTAATAAAAAATCAATTTTTTTGGTGGAAAATGAAAACGCTTAGTTGAAAGTTAAATTAAACTCTTTTCAATCTTTTTTTTTGTGAAAAAATTAATTTTTTAATTGAAAACTGAACTATTTCGTTTTTAGTTGGAAACTGATTTGTTTACTTCAAAGTTCAGCTAATTTCTTCACAAATTGTTCTTTTTTTAGATTAAAATTAAAATGTTTAATTGAGGATTAATGTTTTTTTTTAAATTGTGTTTTTGTTAGAAAATTAATCTTTTTAAAAATACAAATTATTTATTGAAAAGTTAAGAGTTTTAAGCGGTTAAAATTAAATTTTATATAGTATCTACATTAATTTCACAAAAAAATGCACTGAATTTGAAGTATAAGTAGATAAAATAATATTTTTTTAAATTATGATTTAAATTCATGGACTTGAGACAAATTTAAGAAATGAATAATTACCTTTTTAGTACTATTTATTTATTTAATTAATCGATCGAGCTAAAATATTTAAGAATACCTTTTAATGTTAATTGAGTTCCTAGAAAGTGAGAAAAAGACATTATTTATAATAAACTCGCGAAACTGCATACATATTCTGAGCCGATTGTTTAAAAATATGCGAAATATTTAAATGCCACCATACTGTGATTAATTATTGCTGAACAAACTTTCGATACCTGGAAAAAACCTGGAATTGCTAGGGAATATTTTCTCAGGTTTTGAGTAGACATCCTGTAGGACTTGAACCGGCCTTACCCATCTACTCATAAACCTGCGTAATCTAAACTTTTTTTCGCTCTGAGCTGATTTACATTAGGAAAATGCTTCAATCTTTCGATAAGTGAAAAATCTTAATGACTATCTGAAAGTATCCTTCAAGTTTAACTACAAGTTTAGTCTGAATTTTATGTTCAGGAGTTTTTTAAAGTGCAATTAGCAATTTAATCATGGATTATTAGTTTTATCGATCAAAATTTTATTATAATTTTTTGTTGAATAATAAGAAACTTTGACATATCATACTATTTGAACGTGGCAAAATATTTATTTTAAACTCCTTCTACTGCCTACATTTACACATGTGTAATCAAAATTAAAAATCCGCTATTTGACCACTAGACCATCTTTTCTTTACTTTGCACTCAACTTCAGTTCTTGCGCAATTGAATCAAATATTACCTTCTAGGTGTTGAAATTTTCAAAATATCAATAAACTTTAGTATATATGGTGGCTTGATTGAAGCGCCTCTGGTTGTGAGTCTTGCCACAAATGTGATTAGAAATGGGGGAATAAATACCACTAGAGGTGCTGTGATCGACGAGCCGAATTTCATTCAGTGTATTTGCTCCCGAAATTAAAATTTAGATTTGCTTTTCAAAGCCCCTTTATCAACAATCAACATCCATCTTTAAAACTGAAAAAAAAACTTTCTTTTTTTACAGCCAAGGCAGAATTTACTGAATGCAGCTTCCCGTGTTGGAGAAGCTTCCCACCAAGTATTGACAACAATCGGCGAAGAAGACGACTCGACTCGCGAACTCCAGGACATGCTCCTTGCCCTAGCAAAGGCCGTTGCCAACACAACCGCTGCTTTAGTCCTCAAAGCGAAGAAAATCGCAAAGACCTTTGACGAGAATGATGACGCTACCCAAAATCGAGTGATATCAGCTGCAACTCGTTGCGCTCTCGCAACTTCTCAACTCGTCGCCTGCGCCAAAGTAGTCGCTCCGACTTTACACTCACCCGCTTGTCAAACACAGCTGATGAACGCTGTTCGCGAAGTTACAAAAGCCGTTGAAAATCTTGTTCAAGTCTGCAACGAAACTTGCGGCGATGAACAACTTTTGAAGGAGCTGAGCGCAGCTGCTGCAGAAGTCACCAGAACCTTGAATGATCTTCTAAATCATATCAAAACCGCCACCAGAGGAGAAAGAGCCAAGGAAACAGTTCAGGAAGGCGCTGTTGAACAAATCCTAGTTGCTACAGATAGACTCTTCGCAAGCACAGGAGACGCTGGAGAGATGGTCCGTCAAGCCAGAGTCGTAGGTTTAGCAACCGCACAATTGATTCAGAGCATTAAAGGCGAAGCCGAGAAACAGACGGATTCAGATCAGCAGCAAAGACTATTGGCTGCTGCGAAAATGCTCGCTGATGCGACCGCAAGAATGGTGGAGGCTGCTCGTCAATGCGCAAGTAGTCCTCATGATGCGAGGAAACAGGACCAACTTCGTCAAGCTGCTGAAGAACTCAGAGCGGCAACAACAGCCGCGGCTACACCGGCGCTTCGCAGGAAATTGATTACAAGATTGGAAAGTTGCGCCAAGCAAGCAGCTTCAACTGCAACTCAGTGCATGGCTGCTTCATCCGGAGCTTCTCATCACAACACGAACATCGCGAGCCAGGAAGAACTAAACGCCGAATGTCGAGCGATGGCGCAATATATTCCGAATCTTGTTCAAGGTGTCAAGGGAACTTTGGCGCAACCTGATAATCCCACCGCTCAGTTGAATCTCATCAACGCCTCTGAACAATTCTTACAACCAGGAACTTCAGTCGTTAAAGCCGTGAGGGCTGTTCTTCCAACCGTTACTGATCAAGCTTCAGCCATGCAGTTGAATAGTAGCTCCCAGCAATTTGGAACTTCGCTGGGTGATCTCAGATCCGCGGTGACTCGAGCCAGGAAAGCTTGCGGAGGATTGGAACTCGACGCTGCTGAGGAACTGATCGGCAGCTTGAAAGAAGAACTCGTCGAATTCTATAGAGCTGTTGAATGTGCCTCTTTGAGACCTTTACCTGGAGAAACCACAGAGTCGACGGCCTTGCGACTTGGATCAACGTCTAAGAATGTTGGAGTCTCGATGGCTCAACTTCTTTCTGCTGCCAAGCAGGGCAATGAAAATTATACAGGAAGTGCAGCAAGAGAAACAGCATCTTCCCTGAAAGATTTGACAAATGCTGTTCGGGGAGTTGCGGCGACTAGCAGTCAACCCGAAACCCAGAAGAAGGTGCTGATGACTGCTGACGATGTGGTTGTCAAGTCCTTGAAGCTTGTCAGAGAAGCTAAACGAGTCCTGGAGAACCCGGAGAATCCTAACAACGAAGCTAATCTGGCTGCGGTCGCTAAGGAAGTTTCCTACTCGCTTGACAAATGCGTTTCTTGTCTTCCGGGTCAGAGAGACGTAGAGACTGCGATGAAACGCATTGAGGAAATAAGTACGGTTCTGACGACTCAGGAATTCAGACAAACGACCAAGAGTTACGGACAGCTGCAGAGCGATCTTAACAACGCGGCTGCTAGCCTCAATGACGCCTCTTCCAATCTTGTTTCTTCTGTCCGATCCCCTGTTCAACTAGCAAGTTCTTCACAACAATTCACAAACGCCTTCGAAGACTTGCTTGATGTCGGAATGGAAATGGCGAGTACAAAAACAACAGAGACGAGGACGCAAGTTGTTATTTCTTTGAAGAATGTTAGCATGACTTCCAGCAAACTTTTGACGACTGCAAAGTCCGTCGCTTCCGATCCGAATGCTCCTAATGCCAAGAATCAACTTCAAGCTGCTGCGAGGGCTGTTACCGATTCGATAAATTACCTTGTCAATGTTTGCACTTCAGCCGCTCCTGGACAGATCGAGTGTGACAGTGCTATCAGGGAAATTAAAGCGATGAAATCTTTGCTTGACAATCCTAGTGAACCGATTTCTGATGCCTCTCATTCCGAATGTCTCGAAACAGTTATGGATAACAGCAGAAATCTTGGAGACGGAATGACCGGAATAGCAAATCATGCCAAGAAATGCGAGTACGAACAATTCTGCGTTGCAGTTCGAGGAGTTTCATCATCAGTCTGCGGATTAATCGAAGCAGCTGCTCAGGCGGCGTATTTAGCGGGAGTGAGTGATCCAACTTCGGTGGCTGGAAAACCAGGTCTTGTTGATCAGGCTCAGTTCCTCAGAGCGGCTCAGGCGATTCATACTGGTTGTCAGAATCTCAGCAACCCGACTAGCACTCAACAGCAGGTTATCTCCGCTGCTACAATGATCGCTAAACACACTAGCGCCCTCTGCAATGCTTGCAGACTCGCTTCCAGCAAAACCAGTAATCCAGTTGCTAAAAGACACTTTGTCCAATCAGCAAAAGATGTTGCGAACTCAACTGCGAGTCTCGTGAAGGAGATCAAGGCTCTGGATGTTGATTGTTCTGAAGCGAATAGACAGCGTTGTGCAGAAGCTACCAGACCCCTTTTGGAAGCAGTTGACAGTCTTTGTACTTTTGCCAGTTCTCCTGAATTCGCAAGTCAGCCAGCCAGGATTTCCGTAGCTGCAAGAGCTGCTCAAGAACCAATTACCAGCGCTGGAAAGTCAATTATTGACGGACTTTGTGGGATGTTACACCTCGCAAAGAGCCTTGTGATTAGTCCTGAAGCGCCACCCACCTGGCAATTGTTGTCCAACCACAGTAAGAACGTCAGTGACTCTATCAAATCTTTGGTCGCCTCAATCAGAGACAATGCTCCGGGACAAAAGGAATGCGATTCTGCCATTGAGCGACTATCTTCTAAAATTCACGAACTTGATGATGCTTCTTTGAGAGCTGTGTCGCAAGCGCTCGTGCCACGTCGGGAAAATACGGTGCAGGGATTCACTGATCAGATGGAGAGCAGTGCCAGTGAGTTGAGGGAGAAGCTGGAGCCTTTGAGAAATGCATCGAAATTTGAGGCGGAAAATGTTGGACACGCTGTTAGCCAGATTGCCCTCTATTGCGAGCCCTTGATTTCTGGTGCAATTGGCGCTGCTTCGAATATGGTGCACACGAAACAACAGATGGTGCTTCTTAATCAGACGAAGACGGTTGCTGAGTCGGTATTGCAGTCGATTTATGTGACGAAGGAATCAGGTGGCAATCCAAAGGCTGTTAATCTGCATGCGGAGGTGGATGAGACGGTGGAGAGTACGAAAGACGCACTTCAAGAATTGCAGAATACTTTGGAGAATATTTCTACGTCAAATGGAATTGTTACGGGACTGATCGATACGATTACGAGGGCAATGGTGCGGTTGGAGGACCACAGGATGTCTACGATTGATACCGTCGATTCGTATGTTGATTATCAGACAAGGATGGTCGAGGCAGCGAAGGAGATTGCGAGATTGGCTCAAGAAATGGTGAGTTATCTATCTTTCGTACCGTTCTTAGATTACGTATATTTTTAGTTATAAATTTGACTATGTTTTTTTTTTTTTTTTTTTTTTTTTTTTAAATTCATCTTTGGGTTAAAAATTCAGCTCTATTCGTAGAACAATTAACCTTTTGTTTAAAAGCCATATGCTGTTGCTGATAAGTCAACTGAAATCTTTTTTGAATTAAAACTATTTTTTCTGAAAATTTGTCTTTTGAGTTAAAAATTTATCTTTCAGTGTAAATATTGTATCTTACTTGAAAAAAATATAACTGTTTTTTTTTTTTTTAATTAAACTATTTCCTAGAAAATTTTCTTTTTGTTTGAAATCCCTGTTTTTGCGTTGAAAAGCTAATTGAAATATTTTTTGATAAAAATTGAACTCTTTATTTGAAAATTTGTCTTTTTGATTTAAAAATTCACCCGTTTTAGTAGAATTGTCATTTTTCTTTGAAAAAAATGCACATCTTTGGTTAAACCTTTAGCAATCTTGTTAAAAGTCATACTGTTCGATTAAAAATTTAACTATTTAGCAGAAGATAAACTTATTACTTACAATTCTTATTTTGGAGTCGGAAAACTAAGTCGAATCTTATTTGGATATAAATTAAACTATTTTTTTTAAGGTTTTTTTTTAATTCATCGGTTTCAGAAGAAATTTCTTCTTTCTTGACTAAAATGCAACTGTTGAAAATTCTGCTGGTTTTTTGAAAATTTAATTATTTTGTACAAAATTTATTTTTTGTTTAAAATTTACATTTTTCTGTTTAAAAAAATGAACTGTGATCTTTTCTGGATGAAAGTGCAACTTTTAAAAAAAATTGTCGTCTTTTATTAAAATTCATTTATTTTAGTACAAATTGTATCTTTCTTGGATAAAATAAAAACTGCAACTATTTGTTAGAGAATTCAACTACTTTGTTAAAAATTGATCTTTTTTGGTTGAAAAAAAATAGTCTTTTTGGATTGAAAAAGAAATTTTTTTCGTCGAGACTTATTTTTTCTAAAAACTTCATATTTTGATCTTGAAAAGTCAACTAGAATCTTATTTGGATGAAAAGTCAACCGTTTCTTTGATTTTTTTTTAAATAAAAATTCACATGTTTTAAGAGAAATTTAATCTTTATTTGAATAAAAATTCATCTACTTGGTAGAGAATTAAACAATTTTGTTGAAAAGTCATCATTTTTTGTTAAAAATTCGTTTTTTTTATTGAAAATTCTACTTTTTTCGTAGTAACTTATTTCTTGTTTAAAAATTCATATTTTTATCGTGAAAAGTCAGCTGAAATATTTTTTAACGGGAAATTCAAAATTTTTTTTTCAAAATTCTGTTTTGATTTAAAAATTCATCTGCTTTCGTAGAAATATCATTTTTTTAATGAAAATGTAATTTTGTGGTCAAAAATGATTCTTCTTTGCTTGAGTAATCAACTATTTGGTTTGAAATATTTCGTTGAATCACTTCGTTAAGAAATCTTTTTTTTTTTGAGAGAGAAGATTTATATTTTTAGTTGAAATTGTATCTCTTTGGTTCAAAACTTAACTATTTGATTAAAAAATAATCTGTTTTAATTGATAATTCAACTACTTGGTGAAAAGTGAAACAAATTAATTTTTTTCCTGAAAATGTAACTTCCATTTTTTTAAAGATTGATCTTTTTTAGTTGAAAGTTCTCCTTTTTTCGTAAACAAAAATAATTTTCTTGGTTCAAAATTTCTTTTTTGTTTGTTCTGTAAAAATGTGTTGGTTTTATAGAGAATTAAGTATTTACTGCAAAGTCATATTTTGGTTTAAAAATTCAATTTTTGTAGAGAAAATTCGTGTTTTGGTTTGAAAATTTTTACAATTTTAGATAAACTTTTACTTTCTTCTTGAATAAAAAATCTTTATTGGTTGAAAATTCGTCTTTTTGGTTTTAAAATTCTTCTTTTTTCTTATAAATTTCATCTTTTTTGTTTGAAATATAAACTGTGCCACTGTTTTGTTGGGAATTTATCTTTTTAACTTGAAAATTCAACTATTTTGTTCAAAAATTAAGTATTTTGTTAAAATTTTAAGTATTTTGTTGAAAAAGTCGTCTTTTATAGTAGAAAAACCCTTTTTTATGTAAAATTAATTAATGAATTTGAAATCGTTTAATTTGTATCTGAAATGCTGTTACATTCCGTCTATAAAAGATTCTAAATTTTAAAATTTTACAAAATTAAAATGCTTGTATTTTAATATTAATGATCAAGGAAAATGAATAATTAGTCCAGGAAAATTGAGGGAATTTCGAAAATAAATTTTTCGGACACCCTGCCTAATTCTGCTAGCAATAACGAGCAAAGCATTTCTGGAAACTAAAATTTACTTACAGGAAGAGGGGCCTACAATCCTTTACGTAATTTAAGTACGACCCTTTATCTAAAATGGTGACATATTTATTTCAACTCTAGCCTGACTGAAGTTGGAAAAAGACTTGTTCAAACTCTCTGACCAAAAATTCTCTCATTTAATTCCAGTCGACTAAGTCCTCAACAGACGTGGCAAGACTAGGTCCCCTCGCGGTTGACATTTCTCACAAGTACACACAATTAGCCAGAGACACTTCGGGAGCTTCTGCAGCAGCTTCCAACGCTGATGTATCAACCAGACTTCGAACCGGCGTTCAAGAACTTGGAAGGGCCTGTGCCGATATCGTCAGGACAGCCGGAACTTGTCAAATGTCTCCAGGAGATGCTTACGCCCAACGAGAAGTTTCCGAGCAGAGTAAAATTGTCACCGAAAAAGTCTCCCAGGTTCTTGCAGCTCTGCAAGCTGGATCCCGTGGAACTCAAGCTTGCATCAATGCAGCAAGCACCGTTTCTGGAATCATTGGTGACCTGGACACGACGATCATGTTTGCAACTGCTGGCACTCTTCATGCTGAAAACGAGGGCGATACTTTTGCTGATCACAGAGAAAATATTCTTAAAACTGCGAAAGCTCTGGTGGAAGATACAAAGACTCTGGTAGCTGGAGCAGCATCTTCTCAGGAACAACTTGCTGTTGCTGCTCAGAATGCAGTTTCAACTATTGTCCAACTCGCTGAAGTTGTGAAATATGGGGCAGCTAGTCTGGGAAGTCATAATCCCGAAGCTCAGGTAATGCTGATCAATGCTGTCAAGGATGTAGCCTCGGCTCTTGGAGATCTGATTCATGCAACGAAGGCTGCTAGTGGAAAACCGATAAATGATCCCAGCATGGCTCATCTTAAAGATTCTGCTAAGGTTGGTTCATTTTTGTTTAGGTTTGCTTGTAGCTTGTAATTAATCGTTAATCTTTAATACTAATCATTTGATTGTTTACTCTAGAGGCTTTAGAGCTTTTCTGTTTTTTTTTTGTAAGATCCCTTTTCATTCAATTAATTTATAAGGTCTTGTTCTTTAAAATGACGTTTGTTCTTCATTTTTTCATTTACTTAAATAATTACAAATTTGCATTAAGAAAGTTCCATATTTCTGAAAATTACAGGTTGGCCGCTGGGCCGTGAAACTGGGAACATTATTTATTTTTTGAACCGGAAATTTTACAAACGTTTACAAAGAAATTGGTCAAACTTTTACCTTCAATCGTTCGTTAAATAATTAGTTGAATTTGTATCTTTTTCAATTATTATATCATTCAGTTCAGAATGCTTAAATGAAAAATCTTTCACTTTTAAAATTTTTCATTTTAGACTTTAATTTTTAAACGTGCATTTTAATTTGAAGATTTTTAAAATACAGTTTTAAAGACTTGAGTAATTAAATATTAGAAGTGTTTGAAACAGAAGATTTTGGTAAAAAACATTTCCAGCTGATCAACTGTGAATATAAATTAACTAATGATTTTTAAAATTGAACTGTATTTTAAGATTTAAAATGTAAATAACAATTGATTGTACAATAGGGTGGTCGCTGGACCGGGAAAAACCGGTAAATGACAGTGTTTTTTTTCTTGACCGAAAATTTTACAAATTTTCAAAAGAAAAATCTGTCTAAGTTCGATTTCAACAGTTTTAAAAATAATTAGTTGAATTGATATCTTTTTCAATTATGATATCATTCAGTTTATAATGCGTAATTCGAAAATCTTTTACCTGAAAAATTCTCTATTTTATATTTTTATTTTTAAGCTTATATTTTTAATTTAAAGAATTTTAATGTTCAGTTTTGAAGACTTAAACAATTTAAAATTTAAAAAGTTTGAAGTTAAAAATTTTTGATAAAAAACAGTTTCATTTTATCAACTGTAAATATAAAGAAATAATGTTTAAAACGGATCTGTAATTTAAGCATTAAAAACTGAACAATAATTGATTTGATAAAATGATTCTAAATTCGTTGAAAGTTAAAGAATTTCCAAATTCGTAATTAATTCGTAATTAAAGGCTTTTATTAAATTAAAAATATTGTTTCAGTCTAAATTATTAAATTTAATTAAGAAAAAGGATAATTATTTAATATTTAGCAATATTTGAATTGTAATTTAAGGAGACTAAATTGAAGCTAAAAATTTAAAAGTAAACAATTTGAAACTTAATTGTTCGACATAGAAAACTTGGATTGTTAAAATTTCGAAAAGCTTTTAATATTTTAACGTCACAATTTGTTGAATTTTGATGTATAAATAATAATTGAACACGTATTATTTGTAAAAGAATTTAAACGAAGCTTCTGAAAAAAAATTTCAGAACTTCTAAACATATTTTAAACTCAATACAATTTTTCCGACATCTTTTAGAAAATCTTAAATTTTTTTCTAAAACCCTTAAATTCTTCCCTGGTCGTTTTCAATAATATTGGAATTCTCTTAAAATCTTTTTGAATATTCTGTTAAAACAATTTTTCAAAATGAAGAATCATTTTCAATTTTCCTAGGAATTTTAAGAAAATGTTTTTATTTGTTTGGAACTTTTCACAATTCTTAAAAAGCCTCTAAATTTTTTGTAAACTGCAAAAATTGTACATTTTGTTTTAAATTAGGTTGTGAGTATTTGCACCGAAATTTCGTTACGAATAACCAAATTTTTTCGGTAAACACATTTCGTTAAAATTATTTGAAATAATTTCAAGTTCCAAATTAATTTTTAATCTTTTTGAAACTTCCAAATATCTCTTAGAATTACTCTAATTGTTCCTAAAAATAATACGTGTTCATTTTTTATTCAGAAATCCAAATTTTAAGGACATTTTTTTAATTTCGAAGGATTTCCTCAAATTTGTGAGACAAATTCAATTAATTTTTTAAGTCATTGAGAAGTTTAAAATTTTTTTTTTAAATATAGAAAAATTTGAACAAATTTAAAACTACTTTCAGATTTGTGAAGATTTTAAAATGTAATTTTAAAGTCTTTAAAGTATGCATAAAGTATTTAAAATTAAAATAAGTTAAATTCTAATTTAGGAATTTCTAAGTTGAAAAAATTTTAATTCAAAAATATTTAATGGCCTAAAATAACTGTATAATATAAT
Organism: Belonocnema kinseyi; assembly: GCF_010883055.1. Classification (NCBI taxonomy): domain Eukaryota; kingdom Metazoa; phylum Arthropoda; class Insecta; order Hymenoptera; family Cynipidae; genus Belonocnema; species Belonocnema kinseyi. Next base: position 60,856,074 of record NC_046666.1, on the reverse strand, counting down.
TTTTTCAATTTTTAAAGTTAATTGATTGATTCTTTAATTTAGAGTATTGAAAATGTTAACCTGGATTTATATTTTTGGAACTTAATCTAAATCTTTGAACTCCATAATTTATGAATTTTTAAAATTCTTAATTTCGCAGTTTAAATTCATTAAACTTGAAATTATTTAGCTGAAAGTGTTAGTACCTTCCAGGTTATACAGTTAATTATTGACCAATTCAATAGAAAATTTTTGAATTTGAGTACTTTTAAACTTAAATTTTTAAAGTTAAAAATTCAAGAGTTACACTTTGAATGCTTTAGTTTGTTGTTTATTTTTTTATTACTTGTACTTTTACTGTTTAGCTTTATATTTCGATTTTTTAAATTTCATTGACCGGGACAAATATTTGCGAACCGGGAAAAACCGGGAAATCACCGCGAATTTTGTTCTTTGATTAAAACGGTCACCCTGTACAAGACGATTCGGAATCAGTTTACAATTTTATAATTTGCAGATTTTAACGTTAAAATTTGAACTGCTTCAATTGGAATGTCTGATTAGTTTAAAAAATGTAAACGCCTGATTCAAAGTTTATCAACTATTTTTAATTTTAAAATAACTTCTAAATAATATTTTCATAACTAAAGGCTTTTATTAATTTTCAAATATTATTTTTGTCTAAAAAGATGCCATTTTTAAACCATTTTTTTTGTTAAGAAAAAGAACAATTATTTAATATCTGGAAATATTTGACTGTTTATTTAAAATCAGTCATTATAAATTAGATATTCAAAACTAAACAAACAAAATTAAACTTTGAAAGTTACAAATTTAATTATTCTATTTAAAAAACTTTAGTTTGAAAGTCAAATTTTTGAATTTTGATGTATTAATTTTAATACATTTAATTTTTTTAGTTTAAAATTACTTAAAATCATATAGTTTAAAAATGTTATAATATTTATTGATTGATTCTTCACTTTAGAGCATTGAAAATTATAAAGTGTTAGTAGCTTCCATTTTCTACGTGTAAATTATCGAGCATTTGAATACAACATTTTTGAATTTAAAAACTTTAGCTCAGTTTTTATTACTTCAAATGGAAATTTTTTTTAGCTTTACAGTTCGATTTTTTAAATTTCATTGACCGTGAAAAATGTTTGTGAATCGGGAAAAACCGGGGATTTTCTTTCTTTGACTAAAACTGCCACCCTGAACTAAAATTAGGATAGCTGTGAAGCCTAAAAATAATTTTTATTTTAAGGTTTTCGATTCAGCTGAGATCGTATTCTGAACATTTCTAAAAGAAATTTGAAAATTAATTCGTAGAAAATGTTTGTGAGTTTGAAACGTATGCAGAGAAAATTTGATCTAAATTCATGGAAATTAATAAAAATGTAACGTTCAAAATTGGACAAGATATTTTTAAATATCTTTAGTTCAATTCTGAAAAACTAAAAGAAAAAAAGAGGAACGGAAAAGAAGGCAACCTTCACGTCCAATTTCTTTTTTTTCTTGTATTAATTTTTTTTCTAATTTGATCGTGAAATTACAATGTAGGGCCTTAAAAAGGAATTTAAATTTTCATTTATTCTTAAATTAATTTCTTAATTTTTAAAGAACTTTTTGTAATTCAAATTTCTTGCCGATATTACTTTAAAATTTAATAATGTGCTGTTCTTCGAATTTTCAACTATTTCAATTAAAATGGAAATTCATAATTATCTAGCCATCGGAATCGTTAATAAAAAAACTGATGAATAATTTTAAAAATACTTAATTTTATGTTCAGAATAAGAATGTCAGCTCTGATTAGAATATAAAATAAAAAATAGAACATAGCCTAATTCGAACAGCAAATGTGACTAACGATAACAATAACAATTAACGTATCTGAGGAAAGGAAGCAAAGCAAATCAAAAGCGAAATTGTGTGACTTGATCGTCGTGACTAACAGCGTTGATTCTCCACTTAGCACCAATGAAGGTTACCATTCTAACAGGATATCCTTCTATGATTTTTTTGGGTGGACTTTAATTGACAATTTAATTTCAATTTCTTAATCTCTAACCGATTTCACACTTTGCGTTCTACTAAAAACCGTCCTTTTTTGATAATCTTCCATCCAGTGAGGATTGACGAGAACAAAAATAAATAAAAAAAATCTGAGAATATAATATGGCAGAGTAGCAGATCCTCGAAAGTGTGCCAAAGTCGATAGTTCGACGATATTAAAGTCCACCTTGAAACCTTGTAAAGCCTTACATTTATGGAAAACCTTAAACTTTTGAAAAGCCTTGAACTCTTGGTATTCTCTTCTTTATGTGTGTGAGAAAGAATTTAATAATGGCGTAGTTATCTGTGTTTTTTGAATGCAAAGTAGAGGCCTTTAACGGGTAAGGCTAATTAGTATTGTTGTTGCTTTACATTGTCAAACACGATCATTTTATTTATTTTTACATTACTCTTTAATGATCGTTGAAGGACTCTGCAATTTTAACCAAGTTTCTGATCATTGTTCGCATGCTGGCCAGTAAAGGTCAAATTGTGGAAAGTTAGAATGAATTGATCGATTTCGGGGGACTTTAGTATCAGTCTGATTGACGATTTTGGTCTGGACACTGTGAATAGGTATTAGAACATCAGCTGCAGCAACAGTTGGTACCTTCGAGTGACGTTGGTGGCTCAGAGTCTGAATGGTTCGTCTCTGATCAAGAAGAGGAGCTGATTAAACTTCTATCCGCCTCCGAGAACAATCAACCTGCCCAGCGAACCTCTGACCTTCTACTGCTCATGTAGCCGAATTGAGTTTACGTGGTCTTTTGGCTTTTTAAATACGGGCCTTCAAACTCTCTTCAGATTTTTATGAAATTTTGCATTTATTCGGATAATTCTATCATTCAAGTAGATCTGTCGATAGATTTTTAGAATTTAGGTTAAATTCATTCAAATTAGGTTCTAAGGGGCTGGAATCTACTTTTAAAAATTAATTTTTATCCTAATAATTACTTGATCAAGTTTTTATTTAATTATGGAACTTTTTAGTTCATGAATTCATCATATAAATTCTTCAAATTTTTATAAATAAACTTAATTGGAATTTAAATTACTGGGATAGTAACACTATGCAATTTGTACTTATGGAGTCAATAATTTCTTTCAATTGGATTGTTTTCTAGTTATAGAAATTAAAAATGTGACTATTTTCGTTTTCAAAAACTAAGGATTTTGTACTTAAAAAAGACAATACCTATTAATTAAATAATTGATAATTGTTTTAAATTGTTTCAATTTAACTTATTTAAAATTTTTTTTTAAATCAAATTTTATCTTTCGTTTTACTACTATTTAGAAATGTATGATTTTAATTTGGAAAGACTTTTAAATTTGACAGAATTTAAGTGAAATTATCCCAATTTCTAGAACATCTAGAAAATATGTTTGCATAAATATTTTGTTAATTTTATAAATGTGGAACAAACTAAACAAATTTTTGAAGACTTTAAACTCTGTTTAGTAGGGATTATAATTTTGTCTTGTAGGATATTAAAATAAAAAATGTTTTTTCAAAAAAGTGGGATTTTTCCAAAAACTTTTGTTTCAAAATAATGAAAGCGAAATACTTTTTTATATACAAGTAAACTTTTTTTTATCTAGGCTTAATTCACCTCTATCTATTTATTTAAATACTTTTTACAATATTTTATATCTTTTATTTTATTATTTTGTATTTTCTTCCAAAATAATTATTTTATTTCTATTCTTCAGAGTTTTTGTAAACGATAAATTTGTACTATTTCATCCTTCATTAATTTATTGAAACTGGCAAATATAATCCTTAATTTTTTTAATTAAACCTTTTTTTTCGCAGTGTATTATAATAATTTCTGAAGTGTAGAGCAAGCCTTTTTCACATTTTCTATATTTACATATATTTTTTAGTGTTTAAAAAATAAAAATGGAATCAAGAATTGAGACAGTAATTATATAGATATTATTTTGTCTTCCATATTACTACTATTAAATTATATTTCTCTTAGAGCAATCAAGACATTAAAGCAAAATTATTTTAAAAACATAAGTATTTCTGTAGATTTTATCATTTTTATATATATAATATTATAAAAATATTCGTAATTTTAATCTTCGTTTCAAACGATCGAAATGTATTTTTATTAACGTTTTTTTTTCTTTTAAATTTGTTTCCCATTTTTTATTTTGTAAGACTTTTTCATACATACAATTCAGATTCAAACTTTTTCAAGGATGGTACATATCAGTGCTTTGAAAATTTCGATTTTAAAAGTAATTGACAAACTTCGGATAATTTTTTGTATCAATAAGTATGCTTGGTTGGGATGTTTTCTATGGATATTTATATTAATTTCGCAGATCATGTTCGAACTCAACTTCCCGCTACTTTGCCATAGTTTTATTTATTTTCATACCATTCGTTTTGTATTATTTTATGGTCGCTTAAAATGTCTATAAGCTTCGAATAAAACAGATTTTCGAAATCGTACTGTACCTAATTACTTCACTTGTCATATCTACAATTAATTTGTAATTTTATTTTTAAATTGATCTGTACTAAATCGAAAAGTTAGGTACGTATAGCTTGAATTTCACTTTTTGCGCTAACCAGAAAAGTGGAGAAAAATCGCAGTTAACTAATCGCGAAGTGCTTAAAACGCAATTATCCAGAATTACGAGTTCGAAGTGGAGTATTAAACCAACTCTCTCGAATTAACTTGATTATAAGTAGACTAATTTAACCTCTAGTTAGGTCCTCTCCACGCTTCTTCGACTCATGCTTTGCTTCTTTTCAGGATTTCAAATAATATTTTAGAGTTAGGTACAGCATTGCTGGAAAAATATTATTTTAGAAATTGAACTAATGGCACCTGAATTTAATTACTTTTGTTCAGAAACAATTCTCAAGCTAAAGAAACTAGTAAATTTAAATAATGAAGGTAATTTCTGAACAAAGTTAATTAAAACCTTAAAGTGAAACAGTAAAATTGAATTTCAATCTCTGACCATCATTTTCTTTTTCAGGTGATGGTAACGAACGTAACATCCCTTCTTAAAACCGTAAAAGCAGTAGAAGATGAACATACTCGAGGAACTCGTGCCCTCGAATCAACAATTGAAGCAATCGCTCAAGAAATTCGAGCCCTAAATACCCCAGAATCTCAAAAATCCAACGTAACACCAGAAGATCTTGTTCGTTGCACAAAAAGCATTACCGTGTCGACAGCCAAGGCCGTTGCTGCTGGAAATAGTTGCAAGCAGGATGACATCATAGCGGCTGCAAATATGGGACGTAAAGCCATCAGCGATATGCTAACTATTTGCAAAGGCACTGCTTATAACTGTGCGGAAACCGCTGAACTTCGAGATCGCACTCTTCAAGCTGGTCATGATGTTGCGATGAATTATCGAGAACTGCTTCAAGCGATTCTTCAAATTTCATCAAGACCTGCAGATGCGAAGCACACTTTGCCACCAATTTCAAGAAAAATCGCCCAGAGTGTCACTGAATTGGTGGCTGTTGCTGAGTTATTGAAAGGAAGCGACTGGGTCGATCCTGATGATCCAACTGTTATCGCTGAGAACGAACTTTTGGGAGCCGCTGCGAGTATTGATGCTGCTGCGAAAAAATTGGCGAGTCTCAGGCCAAGGAGAGGCATTCAGGTGAGAATTTGATCGATTTATATTTTTGCAAAGAGTAGGCTAAGCTTTTTTTTTTAGAAAAATGGGCTTCGAACTATTTTATTGTGATATGTCACTGGCAAATAACAGAAACAAATTTAAAAAATTAAATTACCCGCTAAAATTATCATGCCACACTTAAACATAACCTCCATTTTGATGTCATTCTGGCGCGATATTTAAATTACAACATTATAGCTGGGTATTTCTCCACATAAAGTTCACTTATGCTACTATTATCGTTCAATGCCCTTCCGAATATTTATTAAATTGTTTTAAAATTTGGCGAATTTCTTCTTTTTTATAATATTGATTAAAAACATAAAATCGATACAGTTTATTTTGCCTTAAAATGTTTATAAATAAGCGTTAAATATATACAAAATTACCTTGTTCTCCACTTACAAGTTATTTTGAGAAGTATTTTTAAAACCAAAGTTAATAAAATAAAAATTCTTAATGTTCCTTCTTAAAAGTCTTTAAAAAACTATATATTTATATATAAAACCTATCTCACGGTCGTGAGACGTGGTTGTGGCTGAAATTTTACCGCGATTTCGCTGGAAGCGGGTGCAATTTTCCAGATTAGCACCCGCTCCCGGCGAAAC
>NC_046666.1:60830004-60849669 GCF_010883055.1 Belonocnema kinseyi | reverse complement strand
GACGTGGTTGTGGCTGAAATTTTACCGCGATTTCGCTGGAAGCGGGTGCAATTTTCCAGATTAGCACCCGCTCCCGGCGAAACCCTGCGGTTGTCCTTATGACAAATTTTTAATTATATATATATATTATATAAATCTTGAAAATTGAATAATTTACAGTTTTACATATTTTACAAACTTTCAATTGTGGAACTTTAAAATTGTAAAATATTGAATAGTAAATCTTTAAAATTGCGGACTTGAAGAGTTCTTAATTTTGAAAGTATATAATTAAAAATTATGCATGTTTTACAATTTAAAATTCTGTAATTTTTATGATTTAGATTCGAAATTGACATAATTGAAAAATGTTTTTTTATGCACTTTTAAAATTGAATAATTTTCAATTTGAAATCTTCATAATTGAATATATTTTAATTGGAAATCTTCAAAATTGAGCTATTCTTTTACATCGTTTTAAACTATAAACATTCCGAATTAATGAAACTTCAGTATTGAAGAATTTGGAATATTATTAATCTTTGAAATTTAATTATTAAACAAAAAACGTTCATAATTCCATACCTTTCAAATATAAATCGTGAAATTTATATACTTTTCAATTCTCAATTATCGAAATTCAAGAATTTTCCATTTTTACTTTTCATAATTATAGAACACGATTGTAAAAATCTTAAAAAATAAATCGTTTATATAATAAAAATTTACAATTAAAAATTATGCGAGTTTGAAGTGTGAAAAATAAAATTTTTGGAATTTGGTGATTCACATTTGAAATTTTTTCAGTTTGTATGATTCAGAATTTAAAACTCTTGACTCGTGAGAAAATTTAAGAATTGTTAATTGTACATCTTTCAAATTGAATTTTGCATATTAAAATTTTAAAATACGTATTTTTAGATTTCTAATTCTCGCATCGAATCAGCCTTTTTGAATTTGGAAGTTCTATTACTTATTTGAGTTGAACTAGTCCAAAAACCTCAGGATGCACATTTTCATAAAATTGAGACCATCTACAAATTTAAAGTTCGCCATATTAGATTAGTCAACTTGAATTTGGAAATCTTATAATCAAATTTCGGATTTAGGGACCCCGAAAACCTTAGAATACTCATTTTTATGAAAATTGGATCACTAATGCAGATTCTGAAAAAATGGGTTTAAAACATATGAAAGAAATATTTTTAAACTCAGGTACTTCTAAAATTATTTATTCTAGCAAACAATAAATATTTTTTACAAAAAAAAAGATACATATTTGAAAATACTTTTGCCAAAACGTGACCAGGAGGAAAACGTGCAGCAGGAGAAATATTCTAGCTACCGTGAGATATGTTTGATATTCTTGGTTGTTTTTATAATAATCGACCAGGAATCAAACATATTATTACGGTGGCTAGTCCCTCATCGATCCGAAAGCGGTAAGATTTCAGTTGTAATCTGAAACCTATTCAACTTTCACTGAATCTCGTTTCATTTTCTCTTTTCCAGGAGACAAATGAAGACATGAATTTCGACGAGATGATTCTGGAAGCCGCTAAGTCGATCGCAGCGGCAACTTCGGCCTTGATTAAAGCCGCAAGTGCAGCCCAGAGGGAATTGATAGCTACCGGAAAAGTAGCAAGAACTCCCCTGACTTCTTCAGATGATGGCCAATGGTCCGAGGGTTTGATTTCGGCTGCCCGGCTAGTCGCAGCCGCTACTCACAGTCTCGTTGAATCTGCAAATGCTCTTGTTCAGGGTGTGAGCAGCGAAGAGAAGCTTATTTCGAGTGCCAAACAAGTTGCCAGCAGCACTGCTCATCTGCTTGTTGCCTGCAAAGTCAAGGCTGACCCGGATAGCGAGAGTACAAAGCGACTTCAGGCTGCTGGAAATGCTGTGAAAAGAGCGACTGACAATCTTGTTCGTGCAGCTCAGCAGGCCATTCAGCAGGAGGAGGAAAGATCCTTGGTTTTAAATCGGAGAATGGTTGGAGGAATTGCCCAGGAGATTAATGCGAGGTCGGAGGTGCTGAGAATTGAAAGAGAACTTGAAGAAGCTAGGGGAAAACTCACGGCTATCAGGCAAGCCAAGTACAAAAATCGTACTGATATGTCGGATACTGATACGGATGCTGATCAGAGTGGATATGACAGTTATAATACGAGGTATGGATAATCCATTTTTAGTTTCTATTTTTCAATTTTTTTAAATGCTACTTTCTAAATAGCCTTTTAATATTGTATTCATATTTATTTGGATTTAAAAACTATTCATCGGACTTAAAAACGAAAAAAATACAGTATTTTAATTTTAATTTTGCTTGAAAGTTATATAACATAACATGTTTTCCTATTATTTTAGCTGAAAATATAAAACTACAAGGTATTATTTTTTAAAGAGTCCTTTAGGAATCCTAAAAATTGTAACATTTTTCATATTTTACTGGGTCTCCAGCGACCTTAAAATCCTTAAAATTGTGGAATTCTCCTTTAATTTTGTTTTGGATCTTAAAAACTAGGAAATCTCCTTGAATTTGTCTCGAGGACCTTAAATTAAATTTTTTCTTTTCTTTTAAAACAGTTATTTTATTGAAATGTAAAAAACAATTTAAATCTTTTAGTCTATTATGAAAGAAATATCTCGTTTAGAAGAAATCTTGCTACTGAAATGTTTTGTATTTATCAAGATATAATTTATTTTTTACACATTGCAGAATAAATAAAGGGATTTCTAGACATCTTTTGTAGACTTTTCCAATTATTTTATAGATTGCAATGACCATATAACGGATTTTTCAAAGGGTGTACCACCCGATTTTTGAGTATAAACCAGATTACAAAGAATTACTGAAGATTCTTAAAGTTTTCAAAATATTTAAAATATTTAGAAATGTTTTAAAGGATTTTAAATATTTTATAAAGATTTCAGCCATTTTAATGATTTAAAAAAGGCCTGTACAGCAGATTTTAAGTATTTCTCAACAATTTCACTAGGCTTTTAAAACTTTCAAACGATTTAAAAGATTTCAAAGATTTTAAAAAGACGTGTACATCATATTTCAATGATTTCGAACATTTCCAAGGTTTTTTAAAACTTTCAAAAGATTTGACAAAGATTATAGTAAATCAGATTTCTAAGATTTCAAAAGATTTTACCCGTCTTAGAAATATTGTAATGATTTTAAATAAATACAAAAGATTTGATAAAGATTTCACAATTATTTACAAAATTTCATAAAAGTTTCTTTAATGTTTCAAAAGAATACAAGAATTCCAAAGATTTCAAAAAGAGTACAGTATACCCGAGTTCAAAGATTTTAAATAATTTCAAGGACGTTATATCATTTTAAAAGGATTCCACATGTTTGAGAATATTTCAAAAGATTTCACAAACAAAGATTAAAGAATGCTTTCACAAATATTTCAAAAATTTCATAAAAAATTCGAAAGATTTAAAAAAACTTTACAAAGATTCAAATGATTTTAAGATTTAGAGGAGTTTAAATATTTTACAAACATATAAAAAGTTTTGAAGGAAATTTCAAGATTTCACAAAAATTTCAAGTAATTCGAAAGATTTCAATGAATTCAGAAAAATTTCACAGAAGATTTATGTTCACAAAAAACTAATAATTTGTTTACTTGTGTTGGTCAATAAAAAAAGGAAATTTCTTATTTTTTACATCTATAATGAACGGTTATTTCAATATTTTATGTGAAACAAGGAGACCTGAAAACTTGACTTCTTGACCAGGAAAACCTGGAATAGACCTTGAATTTCGTTCCTAATAATCGCTGAACACCCTGTTTTAATTTAGAAAGTCTTCTAATTTTGATATTTGCAATTTTCAGGGCTGCCTTTTTTCTCAAATCACTTTTAAGTCACTTTTTAAAATGAAAAAATCACTTCACTCACTTTCCTGTGAGTAAATTAAAACAGAGAACCCAATTTGCTAATCATTATAATTTAATTCAGGTCAATACGTATTTCTCAATTTTCTTGAATTGTTTCGAAATTCCGTGAATTCTTTTTAAATCATCTTGAATTCTTATCAATATCATTCAATTCTCTTGAATGCTCTTAAATTATTATAAATTCACTTCAATGCATTTCGGATTTAAAAATTTGCTTTTTTCCATTTATTCTGAAACCTTCTGAATTCTACTGAATTCGGTTGATTTTTTATTTTTAGACATTTTATCAGTTCTGTTAAATATTTTTCAATTCGCTCTGATTCATTTTAAATCTCATTTTACTTCATCCAATGGATTTTTTTTTATTAAAAAAATTATGTTTAATTCACTTAAATTCTTATGAATTTCATCAAATTCTCTTGATTTCCCTTAAATGCTTACAAATTTATTCCAATTTTATTGAAATAAGTGGAATATTGCGAATTTGTTGAAATTTATTTGAATCCTTTTGAATTTACACTGAATTCTTTGTATTTAACTTAGATTCTTTTGAATTCACTTTGAGTTCTTATGACAAATCATGAATTCTTTAGAATTCACCTGGAACCTTTACTCTTTTCATCGAATTCCTTTGAATTATAACTTTCGCATTTGCGAGATTCACCATTTTAAAAGTGATTTAATTTGGTTATTTAAAAAAATTGTAATAGTTTTAATTTTAAATTATTTAATTTTGAATGAACATCTAGATCAATTTCAAATTTATATTCTGAGGGCGACAGCGTAGCTGTGCAGGCTACAGTTTAGTATTTCCAGAGAATATTACTCTCGAGGGTTTGAATCCTCCTACCTCACACGTAATACCTACTGGCAGAACCATTTTTTTAAAGTGGAAAATAAAAAAAGAATTGTTAGTACTTTTTAAAAATAATTCTCTATCATTTTATACACCATTTATCAGAAATATTTCTAAAATCTCTCTTTTAATTTGTAACGCTCCCATTTTTTTATCAGCAGGTACGATACGAAACCCTTCGATCCATCAATCAATCAATCAACCCTAAATTCGTTAAACAACACTTTGGATCAAATACAATCGAGCACACAAAACATCAATCACATAGTCAACGATCGTCAAAATCTCGTGTCTCCCGAAAAAGTTCACTCAACACAAAGTACTCTTGAGAAGAAAATGAAGGACAGCCAGTTCCGTAATTCAGAAAACCAGTACGGTTCCGTCGACAAAAAATACCTCGACAGTTCCTATGGCTTCACCGACAAAAAAAATACAACCGATTCTGCATACAGTACAACGGAGAGGAAATACACTCCTGAAACTTCACCGTGTCAGTATAGCTCAATCGAAAGGAAAATCAACCAGGAACCCTACGGTGGAGATCGAGCTTATACCCCAACTCAGAGTCCTTATCCAACTCAAAGTCCTTATCAAAGTCCATATCCATCTCAGAGTCCTTATCCAACTCAAAGTCCTCTAAACCAAAGCTCCTTCATTCAAAGTCCTCTTCCTCCAAGTCAAAGTCCCTATCCATCTAATCAGAGTTTATTCCCACCAAATCAGAGTCCATATCCTCCCAATCAAAGCCCCCAACCCTCGAATCAAAATCCCTATCCCAAATCACCAACTCACTACACAGCTTACACTCAAGGCCAGGAATTTATAAAATATACTCCGGATCCAAACAACGTCCACAAGTACAACAAGGAGGATCAATTTGAGAAATTCACCGAGGAAGAGAAATACTCGAGTGAGCAGAAATCCTTTGAAGAAACAACATTCTCATCGGATCAAGCTCCTCAGAATTATTTTGCGAGTTCCACTGACCGATTTTCTGGTCCCAGTCCAATGAGTACCTTCAAATCTGACAAATTTCCCGATCCTCTGCGATTTTCGACCTCGACTCCACAGAATCAAACCTTCCGGAATGTCGAGAGTAAAATCACCCCTGGTGGAAGGGTCGAGACCATAACGACCCAGATTTACACCTCGAATCCTGGACAGACCAGCAGTTTGAATTTTGAAAGCTTGGAGGACAAGGAATTCTTGAACTCTGGCAACGAACTCTCGAGTTTTAAGAATTTGGATATCAATAGTTTGGATGATAATCAGACGTTGGAGCAGAAGATGCTGAAGCAATCGATGATCGAGAAAATCACCGAGAAGAAAACTATCACGACGACTACTTCCACTAAAAAGGAATCTAACACGAAGAATTTCCGATTCGATGAAAAGTAAGCTTAGTCCTGCGAGGTTTTAAAGTAACGCACAATAGAAACGATCTTCTAAGTCAGGAATGTGGAGCCGAATATTTATTTGGAGGGGAAGAGAGATCTGTGGGAAACTTGACTTGACGAAAGTTGAAGAAATTGAATTTTTTGTTAGTGATCCGATTTAACGAGACGGTTTACAGCGATTAACGAATAGGCGACGTCAATCGAATTTGTTCACAATCAAGAAAACTGCAATTATTTTTACAATTTTATAATCATGTTTTCAAATTGGATTTCATCCGCGTGAAAGCTCGATTGACGTCGCTTTGCGATTTTTCGTCCGCTTTTTAGCCAGATCATTTTAATTGTAATCTTATTTTTTAACCGTGTAATTAACTTTAGAGTTTTATAAATACGAGTAAATCGAGCCTTAGCCGCGCGGCCTTAGATAATTATTATAGTTAATAGGTAAGTGCCCTTAGATAGAAACGAAACGTGCTTTCAATTAGCCTTGTATCTAGTTAAGAGAATAACATTTTCAGATCCGGATTTTTATTCAAACTCTATTCATTTTAAACATTTTAAGACAGGATTTGTCGGATTTAGTTAGGTCCCTTTAAGTTAGAATTTAATTTAAGGCCACGTATTAACAAGAGAAGCAACATATCATTTAATTTTATTAATTTTCTGGATCCGCGAGTGAGAGAAACCGCGGATTTCCCACTAACACTTTCACTTTCCGGACTAATATTCTTTTCTTGGTAGTTGCCCTCTCTTTAGGCCCTTTTTCAGGGTTGCTACAAGTCCTGAAAACCTGAACAAGTCATGGAATTTTTTAAAAATGACTAGAAGTTTTTTATTCGCACCTATTATGAAGTCATAATAATTATTTTACTACTTTTGTGGGGAATATTATGATTATAATTCAAGAATTGTTTTAAATGTTATAATCATGTAAGTGAGAATTGTTTAGATTTCAATCATTATTGAGAGGCCCTTCACATTTTACATCTGTTGGTAAATTAGTCAACTACCAGTAGAATATGTTGAAAAATGGATAGAATTGACTGAATTAAAAAAAAAAAGTTCTGTAGCAACCCTGTTTTTCTTTTGCACCTAACTCTTTTTAATTTTAATTGCAACTTATTGCGCTTTTGTAAAGATTAATAAGTGCAATCCTTTTAGGCATTCGATGGAAATGACAAGACTAGAGCGTAGAACTATTTTTTTTTTTTAATTTCCACGATCGTCGTTTTGTGAAAGTAGGCTTTATCGATTGTTATTTTAATGTTTACCAAAAATCGAATGCTTTACTAATGAAAGTGAAAACTGTGAAATTAAAGCGACTAAAAGCGCTCTCTTTCTAATCTTGGAAATGTATATTCGAGACCTTATTTTGTAAAAAAAAGAATGAAGAATAACTGAGACTTGGAAACGAGTGTGCCATGGTCGAAGAAAGTTTATTTGAGACTAATGGATTTATATTAAATATATATTTAATTATATACTTATACTCACATGAGGATATTCAAATGTGACTATTCTATTATAATAATGATAATTATTATTATAAATATTGTGTCGTTAACGCGTAACAAGTGAATGTGATTGTATTTACGATCGTAACATGTCGTTTTTTGACAATCTGACCTCTCCTGTGTGAGGCCTTTTTTGATCGTTTTATTTCGTATACCTTTTAACTGAGGATTGTTACGAAAGACTATTGTGCTGCTGCCTTTATTACCGTCTTGATTAATTTCATTACCATCTTGATTAATTTCATTACCATCGTTGTGGTAATGGGGTTGTTTCATCGAGAACGTGGGAAACAATTGTACATTTTTAAAACAATAAAGTATTTCTAACAGTCGATATGTATTAAGAATTCGGGGGTTCGAATCCTCGCACCTATTTCGTTTTCTTCACTTAATAGGGTTTTTTTTTTCTTCTATTTTCCTGCATTTCCGCGTTTTTTTAAATTTCCATTTTTTCTCCATTCTCGAAAAACTTCCCTTTTTTGCTTTAAATATACGGTATTTGAAAATACAATTGTTCGCTTTACATCTACAAAATTATCCTAGTCAAAACTAGAATCTGCTACCGCGAGTAGTGAAAGCTTTTTTTTTCAACTTGCAGAATTATTTTTTATAATTAATTTAACTTTTTCGATTTGACGGATTTCAAAATAAACTATTATATTTAAATCAAATTTTTAAGCTGAAATATTCTTTTTGTTTAATATTTAAAAAAAAAAACTGATAAAATATGATGGTCTGCTTGTTAAAGATTATTAGTGTGACGACTTAACTGAAAAATGACCGGGAATTTTATTGACAGGGGAAAAACGAGAAATGACCGGGAATTTAATTAAAAACGCAGGAATATAATTCTCATCGATTTGACACAATCTTAAATATATCTATACTCTATGAAAGAAAGAATTTTTATTTTTTCCATTATAAGAAAAACCTTTTGCAGTTTTTTGCACTGTGAGATATTTTCGCTGACTTAAGTTTGATAATCGAATTGATGATATTTGAAACATACAGGAAATTTCAGTAATTTCAGAATTTTTTTGATTTAGGTCAAGAAGTTTCGGTAAAGAAATAAAATTTCACTTGGAACAGAGTTTTTTTTAACATAGAACGGGATTTTAAAAAAAAATTATAATTCGAATTTAGAAGAAGGGAATTAAAAATTCCTTATTCCAAATCAGAATTCGTCACAATTTAAAAGTAATTACTTCAAGTAATTTTCAGTTTTTCTGAATTATAATTTTGTTGCATTGTTCGTTGCGATTTTTTTTCAAAATTCAGCTACTTGCGGTTAAAAGTTAAAGTCTTGTTAAAAATTAATTTTTGTTTGAAGATTCATCTATTCTTGAAAATGTAACTACTTTGTTGAAAATAATGTTTTTAACCAAAAATTTAACTATTTCTGTAGAAAATTTTACCTTTTTTGCTGAAAATCCGATTTTTTTTATTAAGAATTAGATTTTTAACGGGAAATTCAACTATTCTATTTTTGCTTCGAAATGTTTTTTTTTTTTTTTTGATAAAAATTCAACTATTTGTTTAAAAATTTATATTTTTTGTATAAAAATTAAACCATTTGTTTGGAAATTTATGTTCTTTGTGGAAAATTAATCTTTTTGGTAGGTATAAAATTCACCTATTCCAGTTGAAAATTCACCCTTTTTGTTGAAAATTAATTTCTCCCGCTGAAAATTTAACTGTTACATTTTTGTTTGAGAATTGCTCTTGTCTAGTTCAAAATTCAACAATTTGGTTGAAAATGTGTCTTTTTTTAATTGAAAACTCTACTAGTTTGTTAAAAATTCAAGTATTTTGTTGAAAAATCGATTTTTTTGTTTTTAGGAAATTATCGTTTTCTTTGAAATTTTATCTCCTTGTTTAAAAATTCTTTTTGGTTAAAAATGTTTTATTCCAATTAAATTATTATTATTATTTTAGCTGAAAATTCATCCTTTGCGTTGGAAAGAAAACAAATATTCATCATTTTAATTGAAAATTCATCTTTTGGTTTAAAATTCAACTGTTGCAGTTGAAGATTTATAATTCTATTTGAAAATGTATTTATTTTGTAATTTTTTCTCTGTTGTGTTAAATAGAACGAACGTCATGAATTAAAATAAATGTTTGCGTTTTGTGGCAAATAGGAATATTTTATTTTTAGTTGACTGGAAAATGACGGGGAATTTCAAATCGTCCGTCGAATCTTCACACTGATTCTTCAGTTTAAATTTAGGTAATGATTGTCATTATGTTAGAAATATTATAATAATTATTGTTCGACTAGATCAAAATTCAAAAAAGAATTTCAAGGTTTACCACTGATTTTGATGACATTTTTCGATTTCAAATTTAAGCGCAGTTTTGAGCAGATGTTAAATATTTGTTCACAAAATATGTATGCATTCAAAATAATATTTAATTAATGTTAATGAATTAATTAATTTAATTAAAGGACGCATCTTCCTCTTTTTCTTAAATATAGATATTGCGTATATATAAAAATTTCAAAATAGACACTGCATTTTATACAATTTGATTTTTTAATATTAGACAATTTCGATCCAAAAATATGCATGCTGCGCGGGCACATTCTCATTGTGATGCGGCGTTTTGCGCCAAGTTTGAAAACGCGGGTACGCTCTCGCGCTTCGTGTTTGTTTTCGTAAGTTTAATGTTTGCATTTCAACTACAATTTTTCAAATACACTTTTGCAATTTACTAAATAGACATTAAGTCACAGCCTTTGATTTCGTTCGTTCAAACTTCAGTTCTAAGACAAATCTACTCTGATGAATTAAACTAAAACATTTGTAATTTCTGCCAAATTGAGAAAGTTCATTGAGATCATTTAACATCTACTAAAAATAACGCTTTTAACATACGGATCTTTCAAAAATAAAAATTACATATTTTTGAAAATGTTCTCCCTTTTTGAACTTATCGTCATAATAAAAAATTTCTTGAGGTTAATTTTCAAGTATTTTTGTCGTGTACTAGAAACGTTGACAAAAAGTTCTAAAACTAAAAAAAAGTTTTAAAATGCTCTTAAATTTTGAATTTTTATCTAATGGAAAAATTTCACTGGGATGGTTTCAGAATCTATTTGATATCTAACACAAATTTTAGATTAAAATTTCTCAATCTATTAGAAAAATATTCTATTTTTTAAACATTTTAAAAATGGTGAGAAGCATATCACTTTTGTAATTCTCATCAAAATCAAAAATGTCAAAGGATAATTTGCAAGTATTTTCTCATACTAGAAAATTTGACAAACATATCTAAAACATTTTTAAAAAGTTTACTTTAAATTTTGAAACTGCTCTAAAATTTTGAATTTTAATCAAAAATGTCTGGTTGACGTACCTGACCTTCATTTTGGGAACCTAGAAAAGGGTATCAAATACTGACCTAATTGGATTAATCTTTAAAAGTCGACGTTATCACAAAGTTTAGGTAACCGCATGTACAGACAGGCACTGACAAAATTTTATTATTATCGTTCTCAGTCAGTGCCGAAACGTAAAGATCCGTTAAAAATAGGGATAACAAAATTGGATGATATTCATCTCTCTTGAATGAGAAAGTAAAAATATTAGTACTTTTAATATTTACTGCAATTATGGACTTATAAATACTTTAGGTTTTTAAAATTATAAACTAAAAATCGAAGGGTATCCAAGGGATTCGAAGGGATGTCAAGATATTTCGTTTTAGAAACGTATAGAACGCTTCATATTAAAAATGTTTGTAGTAAAAATTTTTATTTATTTTGTTTCAATATTATAAAATAAAAATTCAGGGATGCGGTTCGTGCGTGTATATTTAATGCTAGTGTCAAATATTTTATAGCCAATTTTAGAGTGATCGGAAAATTATCCCACTTCTGAACCCCTTCAACTTCTAATTTCCCCCAGCTCTGATACAATTTAACTTTTGGCGCATTATATAATTAATAGGTTTGCTACAAATTACTAACTTTGAAATTCCCTAAATTGATCTGATTTCTTCCTGTCCGTTCTACATTTTTCTTTCAGGTTAAATTTTCAAACAAAGAAATTAATGTTCAACCAGAAGAATAAATTTTCTACCAAAAAAGGATGAATTTTCAATAAAATACATTGTATTAAAAAAATAGTTAAATTTTTACCCAAGCAAATGAATTTTAAACTACTTTGAGGAATCTTAAACCAGAAAGATCAATTTTTTACAGAAAAAGGCGGATTTTGAACAAAGAAACATTTTTCAGTCAATAAAGAAAAAAAAATTTCCTTGAAAATGTGGATTTTTCATGCCAAAAATACGAGTTTTGTACAAAACAGTTCAATTTTTTACTAGAAAAATGGACTTTTTTGTTTTTAACAAAATGATTTTATTTTAAACAAAAGAATACAATTTTAAGAATACAATATATTAATATGTTAATTATTATATTATATAATATTATATACTAATATATTTTAATACGTTAATTAGTTAAAATACTTTTTAGAATTTCCTATTTTTTAGGTAATTCGATGCTTTTTTCAATGTTAGTAAAATTCCACATATGTGAAGTTTTTTATTTGAACTGAACAGTCACTATTCCACTGAGACCTCAGAAATCATGAATTTTCGTTTTCGGGCATCGAAAAGTAGGACATAACACAAAAAATCAGAAAATTGGGTCAGCGATAAGAAATCGGGATATCTGGTTGCACCCTATCAAACATGAACTATTTTCAATGCGAGTGTGGGAGCATTGAAGAGTGTTGCATTCAATCTACATTCAAAGTATTAATTATCTTAAGAATGAAATAAAAAATGTGGGACAGAAATATTTAGATATAAGAATCACGATTTAATTATCAATGAGGGAATTTATAGAAGAGGAAATAGTCTTGATTATCAGAACGATTTAAAACATATTGAAATCGTTTATTTTATTTATTATTATTTACGTACACAATTTATCATGAAAAAATTGTTTCTTCCTTTCTAAATGTCGAAATAAAGGTTTAATTTACACCGATTCTTCCCCCTTGTCGTGAAAAATTCCCTTATTTCTCTTTTTTGAGTTCTTGATGCTGTAATCCCAGTTACACTGGAACCTGGGTTTGTGCATGGTATCAGGTTAGGCTCGCAGTGGTCTTGGATTTGGACGCATGACGCAACCTTTGAAATTTGCGCGCTGAGAGTCTGGCCATCATGCTTCTAGGAACGCACAAATCGAGTTTACGGAAATCCAGGTTCCAGTGTATATAATTTTTTTATCTATATTTCATTTACAGAAACCAACTTAAATTAATGTATACACGTATTAAAAAAAAATTCTAGTCTAAAGAAATGAGGTTTTTATGAAAACGTGAATGTGGGTTGTGTTTAGAGACCAAAAAGAAGAAGTAAAGGAATTTCGAAAGAGGATTTTTGCAGGGAACGGGAATATAGAACATCCAGGAAATGAAGACAAAATTTTTTCATTAATTATACCTTAAAATATTGTTTAAATATTTTATTTCAAGTGTATAAATATATTACAAAAGTATAGAATTCATAGGAGTTAAAATTTTTTACATAAAATGGTCACTTTATTTACTCTGAGCACTTGTTGAAGGTGGATTTGCGATAGATTCCGGCCTTAAAGATTTTTCGATAAATCTGGGTAATTCGAAGGCAGCTCGATGAACAGCATCACTGTAATATCGCATTTCCATCAACTCCAATTCTTGATCCGTGAATATCCTTTCTGGGTTTTTAAAGTTTGTTTGCTGAAATCAAGTTTTTTTTTGTTGAATGTAATTCAACATAAAATATATTGAAGGTCTTTTTTTTTAATTAAAAATATTTCCGAATTTTTAGAACTTTTTCTTCTTTATGTTTTTCCAATGATACTTAGTTTTTTTCTGAACCAAAAATAAAGTTTTATTTTAGTAAAATCGACTACTTACTTGATTAAGACTACCGAGAACAAATCCAATTTGTCCTGTGGGGTAAGTTGGTACAGAAGCAATTCCGTAGGAACAAATCGGAAACACTGTTCTGCAATATTGCAGGGTTTGTTGTACAAAATTTAAATTAGCCCATGCAGTTCCTGCTTGACTACAAATTAACCCACCAGGTTTTAAGGCAGATTTCATAAGAGCAAAATAGGAAGATTGAAAAAGTGATTCGGCTGGACCTGAAAATGAAGAAATATTTTGGAACTATACAACAATTTTAATGGGGTTGTTGTATATTTTCAAATATATTTTTTCCCCCGATGAAATTAAAAGAGCACTAAACATTGAATATAATTAATTGAGGAAAGTTGTTTAAAGTAATTTTGAATTTAAACAACCAATATTAAATACCAAATAACTATTTTTTAATAGAGATTTCGATACTTTTTTCAAAATATTTTTCTTCTTAGAAGTGAAGAATTCAAACAAAATTTGTAAGTTATAATTTTTTAAAGGATTTTATGCAGTATGTAAGAAGATATTGTTTCAAATTGATTCAACAGCCTTCAGTTTATTATATGTGTTTAGTCTCTTTATATATTTTTTACTTACCAACAGGATCACAACTGTCGGTAATAATGATATCGAACTCGCCCTTATGCTGCTTCATAAATTCGAAACCGTCGCCGACATTTAAAGTAAGTTTTGGATGTTCGAGTCCCCTTCCCATGAAAGGCAAATATTTTTTTGATACTGCAATAACCACGTCATCAATTTCTACTTGGATGATGCTTTCGACTCCTGGATGTTTTGCAACTTCACGTGCGACTCCACCATCTCCTCCACCAACTATTAAAACCTTTTCAAATAAAAAAATTATGCTGAATGATTGGGTTTCATACCAAATTCATCAAATAAACAGAACTATTAACCGCGCCTTACAGTTTTTAATGAATTAATTACAGGATTGCTGCAGGTTTAGGGAACTTTATAAAGTCAGGGAATTTTCGAAAAACTCAAGTTAAAGTTAATTTTATTACTTTCATGGAAAATGCAACCATTTTTAATAGAAGGTTGAAAACTAATTTATTTTGGTAGAAATTACATTTTTGTTGGTTGCAAATCACTTCTGCTTGGTTAAAAATTAAACTGTCTTGGTTGACGATTCAACTATTTTGTTGAAAAATCGTCTTATTTGTTTGAATTTGACTGTTTTTGGTTTATAATTAATTTTGTTTTTGATGAAATATCAACTATTAAATTTTTCATTCAGAACTCATATTTTTAGTTGAAAATGCAATTAAATATTCAGTATTAGAATGTAGGTTTTTTGAATTAGATAGTAAGTCAGATTAGTTATTAGGAGAATAGGTAATAAGAATAAAGAAGAAGAAATACTTTGTTAAAATTTCTTTTTTTCTTATTGAAAGTTAATTTTTTTAATTGAAAATGTAACTATTCCGCGTTTGGTTGAAAATGTATCTTCTTCAGTGGTAGAATATTAATGTTCTTGGTGATTAATTCACCTGTTTTATTGAAAATTCAACTTCTTCTTTGGTTGCATTTTTTTAAAATGAAAATTGTGTCATTTTTTTCTTAAAAATTTAACTATTCCATTTTTTGTCGAAAATTGATCTTTTTCGATATAAATTAATTTTTTTCGTAGAAAATCCATCTTTTTGGCTGAATATTTCATTCTTTTGGTTGCAAATTTATTTAATTTGGGTGACAATTTATTTTTACTGAAAATTTTACGATGTTGTCGCAACTTTGTCTTTTTTGGTAGACAAGTCATCCAATTAGTTGAAACTTGATCTTTTTGGTAGAAAACTCATTTCTCTGGTTGCAAACTCTACTCACTATTTCTGGGTTGGAAATTCAACTGTTTTTGTTAAAAATTAAAATTTTTGTGTTTAAAACTTAATTGTTTTGTCGGAAATTCATCTTTTGTCTTGGAATCTTTAACAGATATAGTTAATTTGTTGATCATTCGTATTTTTGGGCGTAATCCAACGGGTTTTTAAATTGAAAATTAAAATATTTTTTGGCGGGAATAAATTTATCACTTTGGTTGAAGATTTAACAATTTTTGGAAAATTCATGTTTTTCTTGCTTGAAAATTAATTGTGTTACCTGAATTATTTATGTTTTTGACTTGAAAACTCAACTTGAATTTGGTTGTAAATGTATGTAATTTACGAATGTCTTACGTAATTTGTAGTGACTCCTTATACATTTCTGTATGACTAAAATAATTGTATTGCCTTCATTCACCCAAACATACCGTCTCCCAAATGATTTGGAATTTAAAATTGAATATAAAAACATAAAAATTTAAAAGTAGCATTGAAGTCTCGTAAAGAATAATCAATTTTAATTCATCCTGCCATTTTTAACCATACATTTTTTTCTTTGTTTCCAATCTTTCCTATTTAATTCCTGGACATCTAATTTGAAGCTCTAAAGCTTTAAATTATCATTTCCAATAAGCTGACTAATTTTGGAGAATGTGCCAATAAGTTTATTGCAAATTTTTAAATTAAATCTTGAACCAAAATTCTCTATCATTTTTCTACTTCTTCCCAGGTTTGCAAATTATATTTAACTGTAACTAATATTCCTATTACTGTTTTAAAGAGTATACATATAAAATACATTCCATAAATATTTCAATAGGTTTTTAATTTTCATACATATATTCTGATTATTTTCTTAAAGAAATAAAAATTAAAGATTTTAATATTGAAATTGAAATTTTCTAAAAAATTTTGAGAAATATTAAAATAGTTGAAAACAAGCTGGATTAAAATATCTTACCTTTTTTGGGCTGGGATGACTACAAAGGGGCAAATATGCTATCATCTCTTGATACGAGAATTCATCACTCTCGACACACTGGATAATTCCATCCAAAATAAGAGCCCGACCATGTGATTTCCTAAGTAAATAATTGCACAATCATTTTTTTGAAAATTAAGTAACTAGGTTAAAAAATATCAATTTTTGACTTTCAAAAAACAAGGAGTCCTACTTTTTTAACAAAATAAATGTAATGCTTAGATATCATACACCAGTATACACATACATATTCAAGAATCTACACTCAAAAAAACGACTGGTTAAATCAACCAGAATTCTACTTAAATATGGCCGTACTATTTTTTCTGGTTAGAGTAACCAGGAATCTGGTTACATTAACTAGATTGTATGGTTAATTTAACCAAAATTCTGGTTAATCTAACCAGTCCAAAGAGGTGGATTTTAACTTTTCAAGGAAGACTGGTATAACCCGAAAAGTAAAACACTCGTCACTGGAAAATTTCCGAAAAAGGAAATATTCGAAATATAATAATTCCGATATTCCAAGCGGCCGATAATCTAAACAATTTTTAAATTGTTAAGAATCGGGAATTTCGTAATGCGGAAATTTTCTTGTATCAGCAATGTTACAGTGTCGTTTTAAATTCCAATGACTGTTGAAAATGTTGGGCGAATCGGGGAAAAACCGGGAATTTTTTTTCTTCTATTAAAATAGCCAACCTGAACGCAGTAGGTAATTATCGGTTAAGGGCAAATATTTGTTATAAATATTCAGAAAGTCTTATTACAATAAGAAAGAAAAATAATAAAGTTTTAACCTATAATAACTTTTTTCATAACCCATTCTCTGTTAGTCCAGGCGCCCTATGCAATTTTGGCAAATAAATGCTACCTGAAATTTGACTTCAGATTAGAATTATTTTTTAAACATGCAATTATTATTGCAATAAATAATGAAAATTTTTCAAACATTCAGAAAATATGTCCCTCACCGCCCTTAAAAAGTGTGCAAAACGTCAGTCCGAAATAATAATTATTTTTCATAAAAACTCATTTGTTATTAAAAAAGGACTATTTTCAACGGAATTTTCACTAATTTAGCCGATAGGATCTGAACAAAAAGTAGGATTTTGTCTTCTACAGGGGTTGCGCTATCAAGCACACATAGCGAAAAAAGGATTTTTAATTATTAAATTGCAGAAAAATAGCTTACAAAAGATGTTAGGTCGTCTTCTTCTTATAACAAATGAAATAACTACGTACATTTTCATTTCATTAAGCTTCATTTTGTACTAAATATAGAAAAAGAATTTTGCTAATTGTTATAAAATTCACGAAAATATGCATTCTAAATTTATTGTTTACAATCTCTTCTGATTCATGAAAAGGTTCACAGGAAAGGGTTGACACAGGAAACCGCTGTGGCATACCAAGCGCTCCCGCCGGAATTGAATTCATGTTTTCAAATTGCAAACAGTTTTCATATCTCAGAAACAAACTTAGGTACCGAGATTTTTTTTGACTAGCTTTCCTTGCTGGTTATAATATATACCTTATTCTTTTAAATATTTACACATAAAATATTTCCATCATAATCAACAACAAAATAATAACTCATTGCCTTGGGAATTTAACCCTTAAGTGCTAGAACGGGTCCCAATATTTATTTTGGCTAAACTCTACGCTACAATTTCGAAAAATAAAAATAAATGTAGGTAACCCTATTCAAACCGGAAATATTTCACTTTGAAAATTGCAGAGGCACTAATTTTTGAAAACAAAAATATTATCCACCCACTTCTTAACCCACAATTTTATTTTTAAATTTGAAGAAAAATATCACATATCGAATAAATTTGATCCCGATTCGATTGAGTAAAAATTGAAAAAGTATTTTATTTGTTTATGACGAAAAAAAAAACCCTCTTTTTGTAGCCATTTTTATATAACTTAATAATGAAAAATCATTTTGCCGCTAATTTTACTTGATAGCATAAATCCAGTAGAGGATAATAACCAACTTTTTGTTAAGACCATATTGAACCAATCTGTAGAAATACCGTTGAGAAATAATCAATTTTTTAATAACATATGAGTTTTTATGAAAACTAATTATTATTCCTGGCTAAAGTTTCGCAAACTTTTTACAGGTAGTAATGGAAATATTTTCTGAAAGTTTGAAACTTGTTCATTTATTATTTCAATAATAATTGCATATTTAAAAAAGGCACTTCAGGGCGGTTTTTATTGTTTGCAAGTAAAAAATATACATATATTAATATAAGGCACTTCATTTTGTAGATATTTGTAAGATCTACATCTTTCAACTACATTTATTTCTGACAGACATGTAGGTTAGTTGCAATTAACAAAAAAAAAATGTTTGTGCTATTTCTGACGATTTTTTACTCACACACAATTCTTCCGTATAGCCTTGGTCGCAATTATAAAATTTTGTACTACATACTAGCACGACAAGAATCCGAAGTCAAATTTCAGGTGACATTTATTACCCCAAATGAGCCTTTACTTCATAACCCCTACATGGACAGTGGCGGACTGGCATGGGGGCGCAGACGGGAAACCCCGGCGGCGCCCCCTTGGTTGGCGCCCCCTAAGCCATGCCAAGACGCCCCAAAAAGATTATATTGTTTGAACAAATAAATATATGTTAGATTGCAATGGAAAGAGTGAAAAGAATATCCAATAATATCCACGATTTAGACTTGTAATCCTATAAGTATTACCAGTAAACAGTGTACTTAATTTCTTTTCACCCATATTATTCTTATGAAATTCCCTAATGCATGTTTTGGATTCTATTAAAGAAAATATTTTCAAAATGAATCGTAAATTATTCATATTGAAACAGTAAAAGGGAAAGGAATATTCTTGTCATCAACTTTTTTACAACATTTTTAATTCGTTTGTTTACGATGCTATCCATAATATATTTATTTATTAAAAATCTTTGGGACACCTAAATGCATTTTTATGGCCGCCCGCTAATATATTGATTACAAACATGAAAGGGGGCAACTCATTTATTTTTTTTTTAAATCTCGATTAACTATCGGCTGTCTTTCATTAATTTAGTAATTGTTAAGTTTGAATTCAATTTTTGTATTGAAATGACTACTTATTAGTTCAAATTTTCTCTAAAACAAGTTATTACAGTCTGTCAAGTTAAAGCGTGGGTGGCTTTACTCGCAGTCGGTAAGGTGTATCGACATGATTTTGGTGTCAAAATATTAAGAAGAGCTCCCT
>NC_046666.1:60823221-60829904 GCF_010883055.1 Belonocnema kinseyi | reverse complement strand
GAAGAACCTCACGAAGCCGTTATGTAAGGTTCCCCACTTGGGTCCATTAGTAGCCAAGGTCTTTGTTTCAGGCGTCATTCACTCTACTGACACTCTTTTTATGAACTATTTGCCGGCATAATTTCCTGTCCTGTAATACTTCTCTAGCTTCTTTTATGTCCATGCATTTTTTCATGCAGGCTTTCGTGTTTCTGTGACTTCTTATGTCTCTTGTAAGTAGGGTCTCATTCACACATTCTAACCATTCTTTCCGCGGTCTACCTCTGGGCACGTTGCCATTTACTTTACCTTGATACACTTGTTTCGTTAGTCGTTTATTTGGCATTCTCTCAACATGTCCGAACCATCTTAACCGATTTCTTTCCCATGTGTCTACTAGCGTCTCTTCTGCACCACATTCTTTTAGAATTATCTCGTTACTTACTTTGTCCATTAGGGATTTCCCGCTTATTATGCGCATGAATCTCATGTCAATTGCGTTAATTTTACTCTTATCTTTTTCTTGATAAGTCCATGTCTCGCTACCGTATAGCACAGTCGGTACAAATATGGAATTATGTATTGCCATGGTGATTGCGAATTAACTTTTGTTCAAGCTTCTTCGGCTTTAACGAACTTTTCTACATTACGTTCAACACTATCATATCAAATCCATATTAAATTTATTTTTGTATCTCGGCCCGGGATTGCTTATTCAGTTATTGCAAAATAAAGTACAAATTTTATTTATAATGAATAATTTAATATTTTTGTTCCTTATTTTGCTTTAAATTTTATTCTCAGCTACCCTGAAAAATGTATCGTTTCAATCAATTTATATTATTACAATTCATTATATGCATGGGTATTGAAACCGGCATATTTTCCCTATCTTGTTTTTATAAATTAAAGACTTCGACTTCTATAAATAAACTATTTTGTTATTAAAAAAACGTAATTTTTTATTTTCAATGTTTTTTAAAGATTAAAAAGAAGCTTAAAATAAAAACAACGCGTTCCATAAAAAATGATTAATAACGAATTTGTACCCGGCGCAAAATCCTAATACTCGGCAATTGTCCCTGCATGCTCTGTCACGAAAAATAGAATTCTGCGAGAGGTTAGAGAGATCTCTGCAGTCCTTGTTTTTCCTCGAAAACGCTCGAAAATTGCGAATTCGGAAATAAGTAGGCTTCCGCGAGCATTAAAGAGGCTTTCGCGATATCCTAAAACTCCCTCCGTGCTCTGTCACGTAGCGAGCACGTAGCGATTCAGTGGGCAAAAAATTTGGCGACGTCTTTACGACATCGTTACGACAACTTTACGATATCCTATGTCCATGACGTTAAGGTGTCTTTACGATATTGTAAACATGTCGTATGATCTAACAATGTCTTTACGATATCGCAGACACCGAAACGACACAGACATGGGATGTCGTAAAAATGTCGTGAAGATGTCGCAAAGGCGTTGCCAAATTTTGTGACCACTGGGGAGATTTCAAAAAAATATTCAATGTTTTACAAGTGCTTGCTAAACTGTCTTTAATACTCGCGGAAGCCCATTTACTTCCGAATTCGCAATTTTCGAGTGTTTTCGAGGAAAACGAGGACTGAAAAGCTCTCTTCAACCTCGCGCAGAATCCTATTTTTCGTGACAGAGC
This sequence comes from Belonocnema kinseyi, assembly GCF_010883055.1. Classification (NCBI taxonomy): domain Eukaryota; kingdom Metazoa; phylum Arthropoda; class Insecta; order Hymenoptera; family Cynipidae; genus Belonocnema; species Belonocnema kinseyi. The sequence continues at coordinate 60,828,262 of NC_046666.1, read as the reverse complement.
ATGCAGGAAGGACTTGCCGAGTATTAGGATTTTGCCCCGGGAAGCTCTTTGGTGGGTGAATAAATTTCGTCCATTTATTATTGTCGTAGTTTGTATCTTTTGCCCCCAAAATTCAATTTTTTTTACTTTTTATGTTGTTTTTTTATGAATAAACATAAAGTGCGCATCGTATTAGAACGTCATTAACCAATTTGTATATTTTTTGATGCACAACTTTTTAAATTAATCTTTTTCTGTAACTTGCATAGTTAGACCACGAAACAGAATGTTTTATTTGTCATCATTTTTTTGTTTGAACAAAATTGGAATTTTCGATTTTTTTACATTAAAAAAGTTGTTATGATAGTCTGGGGGAGGGGGGGCGGGTCCAGTATTACATACATCTTATGCGTATACGCAATACTCCTTCAAAACAGTTTTTCTTTGTCACCGATTACATTTTTTTAGGAGTCGCCCCCAGTATTGGACCCCGGTCGCGCACCTGAGTACCCAGTCCGCCACTGTATATGGATTGTAGTGCTTAAATATGGCTTCACGTTACAGCAACTCTACTGATAAGTGAACACTCGTGACTTCCAAATGCTGGTGAGGTCTTAATAATTTTATAAATAAATTTTTTTTAACTTACGTTTCTACGACCAAAACATCCTGATACTTCGATCTTTCTCGATGGAGGACTTGTTTGACTTCCAAAGAAAGGGAAATCCCCGGCCAGAGTTCATTGATTTCACTGAACCATCCTTGTTTTAGTGCATCCATTGCCACATGCAGTCACCTGTTCGCTGGCCCAAGAACGACTGAAATGCAATACTGACTTACATTAGTAAGGAAAATACGATAATAATTGATGATGCAATCAAACATGTTTCACGGCCCCCAATGAGCTCCATTATTTTCATTTTTACATTCTCATCATTTATGATTGAGAAAGTATTAGAATTGTCGGAAATTTGAAATTACACTTTTTCAACGGATCTCCACGTTTCGAGAACCCCTGAATCCGAAAGTCAGGTTTTCACGATTGCGTCTGTCTGCCTGTCTGTCCGTCCGGCCGTCCGTCCGTAAACACGATAACTCTCGAAAAAATGAACGAATAAAATCCATCTTTGGCACATTTTTTCTAGGCCCTAAAAGAAAGGACGAGTTCGTTAACCAGCCATTTTTGATAAAAATTCAAAAAGTGAACGCATTTTGAAAATTTTTGAGACCACTTTTTTCTGAATTTGAAAATTCTATGTACGGATATTAATAGTATTGAAAAGAACAAACAATTTATCCTCATGTTTTTTTTCGATTAAAAGAAAATTCTCCGAGTTATAGCGTTTTCAAAATTTTTTTAATCAACCGAAAATCAAAATTTAAAGCCGAAAAACGCACGATATGAAAAAAAGTCAAGAAAAGAAAAACAATTCTTTTTGAAATCCCTACAAGATTATCATAACAATTTTTTGGATTTTCTTCAAAAATCGAAAATTCAAGTTTTGATTGCACAAAAAATAATGGAAAATAAAAAATTCCATTTTGTGGACAACCTATGTAGGATACAAAAAAAGATGAATTAACAAAAATGGTTATCCCAAAAAAGATCTACAATTTCGTTAAGAATCACTTCTTGATAGGACTTGTACTTTTTGTTTTATTCGTGAAAAATAATGTTGAAAAAAGTAAAATAAAAAAAATGTGTGGAAAAACGACGAAAGTTACGAGAAAAAATCCAACAAAACCTGTTTACAAATGTCTGTCGGAAATCGAGCGCGCAGCGCGAGTGTCACGATGAGTATGTGTACGTCAAAGCCTACAGAGCTTTGAGAAACTTAATCTTTTACTATACTTAATTAAGTAGACAATTCAGAATATGAAGCAGCATATAATTACTGCCATCTAAAAGAGATCTATTTGATACATTTTTTTCAAGCATTTCAAATGCAAAGAATAAATATCCGAGCGCGAAGCGCGAGGTAATCTATTATCGAGCGCGAAGCGCGAGATTCAATCGTCGCGCACCCTAGGCGCGCTCAAAGTTGCGAGGGAAGCGAGCCACGCGCGCAGCGCGCGATGAGAATATGCCCGCGAAGCGGGCAGCTTTTTTATTTTTATTTCATTGTACGGTGAACCTCCAAATGCTTTGGTTGTTCTTACCTCTCGATTAATCGTTACAAACAAATTCTATTTTCATCCTTTCGGTTTAATCTGGATTTAAAGGTTCCCGTATATAATTTGAATTTTGAACCCATTGCAATTCCCAGGTGAAAAAGTTACATATAGTTTATACATAGTGGACAAGGCAATGATGTTTTCCATTTGTTTTATAAATTTTCCTGTATAAAATAAATGAAAAATATCAGTGTTTTGTCCACTATATATAAATTATGCAAGTGGTGTAGCTCAAAAAAAGTCCTGGTGGTACTTTCTATAAACTACGTTACAACTGGAAGTACTTTACGAACTTAGATAATATTTATTACTTAACCCTCTACCGCCCTTAACATTTTTATTTTAGTTTTTTTAAGATTTTTCAAGCTCATTGCCCTCCTAACTAAAATATAAATCGTTGCAACAAGTGTATCATTTTTCAATTAAAAATTTAACTATTTGTTTTAAAAATTGTCTTTTATTAGTTAAAAGTTCAAATTTTTAGTTGAAAATGTATCCTTTTTGGTTCAAAATACGATTGTTTGTTTGAAATATTAACCCAGTAGGCACAAGACTATGAAAATGCCAAGAACGTCCTTGGGACGTTCCTAGGACGTCCTATGTCAGGCCAATCAACGTCTCTAAGACGTCCAATGCCTTAAAGATGACCTAAAGACGTCTTAAAGACATGGGTGTTTTCGGGACATCTTCCTTACTGATATTAGACGTTTTAAGAGTATTCCTAGGATGACCAAAAGACATGCTATAATAGACGTTTTAGGGATGTCCCAAAGATGTCTCCAGGACATCCTTATTTTCTTTTGCCCACTGCGGGAACTGGTATATGTTTCGTTGAAAATTAATTTTTTTGGTTGGTTCATTAAAGTTAAAACTTTATTCTGTGTATTGAATAAGTTAGAAATGCAACTATTTTGTATAAAATCGTGTATTTTGTTGAAAGATCGTATTTTTAGAGAGAAAATTATTTTTGTTTGTTGAAAGTTCAACTACTTGGTTGAAAATTTAACTATCTTGTTAAAAATTCATCCTTCTTGCTTGAAAAGGATCTTTTCAGTTAAAAATTAGTCTTTTTCGATTTAGAGTCCAATTTTTCTAAAACGTTATATTTTTCAGCCTAAAAGCTTGGCTCTTATGTTGAAAATTCAGTTTGTCTTTTGAAAAATTGGTCTGTTTGTTCAAAAATTCAAATATTTAATTGAATCTTTTTTTGAAAATTCGACGATTTTATTAAAAAAGCATCTTTGTATGCTGAAAATTTAACTGTTTTGTTAAGAATCTAATTATTTCTAGAAAATTTAAGTATATTTATAGTCATTATTTTTGGTCGAAAATTCAACTATGTTATAAAAAATTCATACTTTTGGATTGAAAATTCATCTTTTATGATTGAAAATGCAATCTTTTTGTTTAAAAAATTGTCTTTCTTGGTTGAAAATGTATTTTTCTTGTTGAAAATCAGTCTTTTTGCGTTGAAAATTCATCTCTTTTGATAGAAACTGTTTTTTGGTTGAAAATTCAACTATTTTGTTGTAAACCCAATATATTTCGGCTAGATATCTCCAAAATTGATAGTGTTTCGTATTGAATTCAATATGTAATCTACATTAATTTTATTTAAAACAATTTATAAACGTGAAATGCGTCTTTAGCCAACGCCTACGTTACTTTCAAGGGGGGGGGGGCAAGGTGGTCTTCCTTTTGTTGTATGGATTTGAACATTCAAATTTTGAAAATTAAAACAAAATTCCTATGTGTCAAAAAATTTTCTTGAATTTTTTTTGTTTACAATTTACAGAAGTGAATAATGAAAAAAAAATTATAAATTAAAAAAAACGGTGCGCTAGTTTCTTAAAATGTAAAAAACAGTTTTGTGGCCAACAGGAACTATTTTTTTTTTAATTTTCAAACATTTGACTTCCGACCCACTCTATTCTCCAATTGAATCCTCGGCTGAATTAACGTATCCACACATATTTTGTGTCTTTTAACTGTCTCTCTGTTCCGCGGAATCGCGGTAATCGAAAATTCGAAAATGGAATGGGGAAAGAAATGTCAAAATAGTCGAGGTTATACACTTTGAAAATGTGCCTTTCTAAGTCTAACATTGAAGTTTTTTTTAACAAAGGTCTTTTAATGAAAAAACGAGAAATTATATTTGTAATTTTTACAATATGTGTAAGACCAAATTTATTAATGATCTTACCTAATTATTTTTATTTTTATGAATTGAAATTTGTCGAATTCAAGTTTGAAATTTTTTGCCGTTACTCTTAAGCGAATGTAATTTTTTATACTTAACCTTCAAAAATTCTAAATTAGATTTTGAGATAGGCGCGAAATAAATGGAAATAAGTAACCTCGACTATTTTCACGTTTCATTCCGAAATCAATTTTTAAATTTTCGATCGCAGCGCTTCGGCGGAATAGTGAAACAGTTAAAAGAAAAACTCATATAAACAGAAATTTAAGGAAACAAAATAATGTTTTGTTTCCATCAACATATGTTGATACAACGTTATTTCAGCCGAGGCTTCATAATTGTCCAAAAAAGTAGAAACATGCATATCTTAAAATAAACATTACTCGAACATAATCATCACAAAAAATATAAATAAGACTGCTTTCATGAATCTTTATTACGTTTTGAAAAGTGTCCACTAAATTGTAGTTTACAAAATATATTTTCTTTTAATTATTCCTTCATTTTTTTTATCCGTTAGTCTTTTTACTTTTTTCATTGCCAGCTGACGATAAAGTATTATACAAATAATTAAAATGGAAGTAATTAAGTGATTACGTAGTTTAAAAAGAATTTTGTTGTTGCTGAGTTTGCATTCTTTGTAAAAGAAACGAACTTTTAACCAAAAAATATGACTTTATAAAAAAA
>NC_046666.1:60813571-60823121 GCF_010883055.1 Belonocnema kinseyi | reverse complement strand
AAAGTTCGTTTCTTTTGTTTATGGGTTAAACTATGTATTTGGTTGTCATTGCAACTTTTTGGTTAAAAATGAATTTGTTTTTATTTCAAATTCTTCCTTATGGGTTGATAAATCATTTGTTAAAAGTATTCCTTTTTTTGTAAATAACTTTTTTTTTTCTTTTTTCATGATTATTAAAATTTAGGACCAGACCCACCTTCTTTAGTGCTTCTTATTTATTATCCCGAATTTTCAACTCGATGTGGCTCTTAGTGTGAAAATAACTTTAGAAATAAGAAAATTGTCGGTAAGGTAGAAATCTGGGCACGTGGCCGACTCGTCACATGGCCTTAAAATAGATTCCAGAGGCATCTGCTCGGGAATTGAAGCCCAACCTCTTTAAGTGATTAACTATTTAAGCCCCCGGGGCTTTTTCTTATTTCTGGGTTTCCATTCATATCACTGTAGGGTGTTGTTTTATATAACAGCATTAACGGCATCTTTTATGAAATAATTTGTATTGATTCAAAATACTCTGAATTCCGAGATACGTATAACACAGTAAAATGGTTTATAACAAAGAATTGAATAAGTTGGTGTTTTTTAAATAAATAATAATTTTAAAAAAGTAGAATAGAATACTAAGTAAAACCAATTAACACTTTTATATTCCTCGCGTTGCATTATGATTATGAAGTTTCACAAAGTATAAATTAAATGTCACTGGAACTATTTATAACGCAAACAATTTTGTTGAAACTTTCCTAGATTGAATGTTTTTTTTAATCTCATTAAAAAAGATTAATCTTTTTATCGAGGGACACAAGATCATGTATTTTTGCTTTCCTGAAAATCTATGAATAGATAGGGAACGTCCTAATTAATAATTGTTTTTCTCATAACTATATGATGCAGTAGAAATTACAAGAATAAAGAAAAATGTAAAATTGAAAGTGTTTACGTGAAATGCCTAACTGAGATAATAAATAACCTTGAAGTTATTTACGTAAATTTCTCTTATAAAACGCAGTATCCTATCATTTGTTGACGTCGTCAAGACAATTCGAGAACATTCCAGAAGCTTAGCACAGACACGAACCACTTCAGTTGTGGAAGGGTCTTGATGTCGGTATGCTAGGAAGTGTTATTTAGAATGATCCCTGCCTATCTACTTCTGTATCTTTTCACTGGAACTAAACTATATTATTGCATACATTTTATTTACATAATTTATTCTATTTCCTTTGCTAATGATCATATTATATTTTTATTCAAGAAATTATGGACGGCTTATGGTTTTAATTCGTTTTTTATGCAACTGCCGTGGCCGTTTAAGGAAAAATGGACCCCAACCAATTATATTTTTAGGTGCACACTTCCCCTTTTTCAAACTTTTTAATATATTTTTCTACGTATTCTCTTTTAATACTCCTGAAATTGTGTTACCAAATTTGTCGAGTAATGATAATTTTGTATTTGACATTACCATTTTATTGTAAAAGTCCATAGTATATAAACAAATTCCAGTATGGACGTTTAAAGGCAGAAAGAAATAATTTTTTCTCTTAATTTTCCTGAAATTATGATGCCAGTGATGCGTTGTGATGCCCATACAAGTCTAAAGTGATAATTTATTTATATAATTTGAGTTTTTCAGCAATGATAATATTTTGTGACAATTTCGAAAAAAATTCTACTGAAGGCACTAATTTCTCACAATTGTCCGTTCATACATAGTACATTTTAAAAAGCGTATCCTCTTTTCCGGTTCCATGTGTTTTGACCCCTGCCCCCACCCACCTATCTTACCAAATTTTCGCCCCGAGCTTAACTGGACTAAATATTTTCATGAATTTATTCAGAAGGAATCAAGAAATAACGTTAAAAGAATGGCTGGGGGGGGGGTGTTAAATCATACTATTACTTATGAATTAACTAATTAATTTGACTTTCAACCAATTAGTTCAAGTTTGCACAATAAAAGAAATTTGAATTTTCTATTTTTCATAGTATTTTTGATAAATAAAGCCGAAGTTACAAGTCCTACCAAAAAACAGTTTCAAAAAATAAAATAGGACTTTTAAGAAGCTCTAATTACTTGTTGAGCCTTTTCCCATATTTTGCGTCGTTTGGCTCAAAATGATAAATTTCGATTTTTTAATAGTATTTTTGAAAAATAAAGCCAGAATATCAAATCTTACCAAAAAATGGTTGAATGAAAAATTATAGGACTTTTTAAAATCTAATATTCTTCCTACTTTTTTTTATCGTTTAACCTAAATTAGAATTTCCGACTTATTAACATAACTGTTATTAATTCTCGATATATAAACCAAAAAAACGAGTCATATCAAAAAATTTTTACAACAAAGATGGTAGATGTTTTGAAGAGCTTCAATTTTTCTTTAACACTTTTTCACTTCGAGAGTTATCGTGTTTACAGACGGACGCCATCGCCAATACTTGATTTTCGGCTTCGGGGGCCTCAAAACGTGGAGATCCTTTTAAAAACTATGGTGTCAAATTGCTAATAAAAAAGATGGACCAAAATTGCTGACCAAAAAGGACCAATTAAAAAAAATATATATTTAAACCCTACACAAAAAAATTTAATTTCCGAACAAGCAGTTGCAATTTTAACAAAAAAAGGAAAAAATAGCTTTTTAACAAAAATACATACATTTTTAACTAAGTAGTTATATTTTTAACCAAAAAGATTCATTTTCTACCAAAAATACGAATTTTCAATAAATAACAAAAATTTTGAAAAAAATATTCTGAATAATTGATCTGACGTTAGTTCGAATTTTGTTTGATTGATTTTCAGTTGAATTTTCAACAAAACAGTTGTATTTTAACCTCAAAAATTTATTTTCCACCAAAAACGTGATTTTTTTTATCCAAATACGGAAATGTTTGACCAAACTGTTGAAAAATCGATCCAAAAATACGATTTTTTTTTTACAAAACTGTTGAAATTTCAACTCAACCAGATTATTTTTTTAACAACAGTTGCATTTTTAACAAAAACGGTGAAATTTCTGCAGAAAGAGATACATTTTCGAATCAATCAGAAGTATATTAAAAAAAATCGAATTAACAAAAAATTGTAGTTAATTAAGAACAAAGGACAAAGAGGGGGTTTTTCAACTTAACAAATAAATTTCTTACCAAGGTGTATGACTTTTTACTGAAATTTTTGAATTTGCAACAAAATAATCTAATTTTAAACCAAAAAATAAAAGTTTGAATAAAAAAGATAAATTCTTAAACCAAAAATTTAATAGTGCGGAGAAATCAGAAAAAGAGGGAGGAATATATCATACACTGAGAAGCCTGCGATAAATAATTAAGGAGTTTGATAATTTATAGACTAAAGAATAATATTTTTTAAGTAAAAAAAAACTTTTTGAGTAAAAAAGTTAATTTTCCATTGCATACTTTTTGATTTCGAACAATACACTGTTAGATTCGAACTACGCATAAATTTAATACGTGAAAAATGCTATCACACTATTTCTTCAAATTTGTAACACTGTTTACACTATTTTTGATTTCTGAATAAGTGCATCCGAAACATAAAAGTAGAAAAGGAAATAATTATTGGCATCGATTATTAATTTTCAATGCCTGATTTATAATTTTTAAATTAAATTCTCAATGACCAATGTAAAAATAATGATTAATTTCAAAAAAATCCTTGTTTCCCAAATTTTAAATGTGCGAATGTGTACATTACGGATTTACAGTAAGAGCAGCATGGTCTGCGTGGCTCAATCCGTTATAAAAAAATGAAGCACATTGAATATACGTACGTCAGAGAAGCCGGTTTCTCAGATAGTATTTACAGTTCGTACTGTACTAAGCGGAAGCTAAACCAAGACTGATGGATCGGTAAAATTTCAACAGTGAGAGCTCTTTAGACAATGACAGAATAAGATAATGAGCATTACCCTTACCCCGTGGGTCTCGAACTTTGAACGTCCCGCTGCCAAATATCTTTGACGCTGCGGGGTGTCCTGGCCATTATAATGATTTCAAGTTCCTTCCGATTTTTGAGGCATTTGAAGATTTTCTTCATCTCACCTTGTTGGACGTCTTTTTTTCGAATCTTAAGGAATTTTTTAATTTGCTACCAATTTTATGGCAAATGTTGGGTAGTATTAAAATTTACTCTGTCGTTTACTTTTTATTTTTAAATCAAGTCGAAAAATATGCTTTTTTTTATCTCACTGTTTCCTGCGACCAGGGTTATCCCGGAACTTTGTCGTGAGCTGATCCGGGAAATCTGTTGTCATGAATTTAAATAACATCTTTTCATTTATTGCGTTAAACTGCTAATGCTAACATACAAGTCAAATTGTAAAGAAGATTTTTTAATCAGAAGTAGAGTCGATATCTTTTTTTAATCTGCATTTAATTTTTTTTAAAGAAAAATGGATTTTTTACGTTTCGTCCCGGACTGATTGGCTGGACTCTCCAGTAATGCAATGTGAATCAGTTCTGCCCAATTGACTCCACTGAGTCAGTCCGGGATGAAACAAAAAATCTATTTTTTTGTTTGTTTGAGAAACTTTTGTTTGAATTAAATGCAAAACAAAAAATACAATTTATCAACCAAAAGTCAATAAAAAGTCTTCTTTACAAGTACGACACTTCACTTTTATTGAAGTTTAAAAATTCGAACTCTTAAAATTGAAGATTGTGTTATTCAAAGTAATCAAGTCGAAACTGAACTAAAAATGAAAGCACTTAAAGTTCAAATCAATAATTGTCCAATTGTTAATTATATATCAGGATATAAAAAATCGTTATTTATTCTGTACAAATTTATTTAGATTCTTATATTTTCCAAAAAGAAATAACAAAAAAATGTGATTCATTTTTAAAGTTGTTAATATTAAAATTCATGGTCTTCATAAAAATTTAAATAAAAGGTTTCTTTTAAGAAATTGAGGTAAATTGGCCTCGCAACATGTTGGTTTCCTGGTAGTATAAAAAGAGTGGGGAAAGGAAAAAGTAAAAAGCTTGGTTTTGGTTGACCTTTATCCCTTTTCTCCCTGTTTCTTCATTTGGTTATTTTTGTCTATAACCAGTCTTCAAGTAAGGTTGTTTGGAAATCTGTTTTGTAATAGTGAATCTTTTCCATGCTTATTTCGTATAAAATTATTTACGATAAAATAAAATACTTTTCAATCTTAAATAAAAAAATTCAATTAAAAATTAAAAATTCAACAAAATTAAAAAATTAAAATTCTAACAATAAAAGTTTAAATTTAGCTTTCTATTTCGAATCATTCAGTTTCATATTGTATATTTTAGAATATTTGATTTATAATTGCTCATTAAAAAAAAAACAATAATATATTTCTAAATTCTGATAAAGTGTTCTTTCTGTAATTAAAAAATTTCAAATAGCTTGGATTAAAAATGGAGTATTTTGAACTGAAACAATAATTGAACATACGATTTGACATGAAATAGAAATGTTTGATTATGAATCTATAAATACAAACTCTTTTTAATTTAAAAATAGTTTACGAAGTTTTAATCAGACGTTTACATTTTTGTTAAACTAATCAGACTTTAGAATTAAAAGCTGTTCTATAATTAACATTTAAATATGTAAATTCTTTAGTTTTTAATAGAGTAGGAATTGTCTTGTAAAATGAATTTCCTTGTTTTCCCGGTCTAAAAACTTCCAGGTCATTTCCCCATCCAGTGGACACCCTGTTTTTAAATTATTAGGTTTAAGGTAAAAAATTCAAAATCCAAAAAATGCGAAAATATACATTCTTCCAATTGATTCTTTTCAGGTTTTGAGTTACATAAGTATTTATTTGTCCTAGTAAATTTTTAATTCGAATTTTTTCTTCAAATTTTACTTTTTATTCATATTAGTAATTATTTTAGTTATTTTTATACTATTTTTAATTAACACATGTGACACACAGAGTTATTTATTTTTCGTTTCAATTTGAAATTTTAAAAGGTTTTAATAGAATTATGAGTTTAAAAATAGAACAGGTCATTTTCAAAACGTAAGTGGGTATCAAATGCTATAAAACTTTTTTATTTTAATTTTTAAGACGATAAAATATTGAAATTTGATCAAAATGATCGTAAATCATCAATAGTTACTTTATTTCAGGTTTTTTAACATTCGAACATCCTAAAATTCAATAGTTGTTACGAAAGAATAAGTAAATAATGAAAATAATTAAAATTTCTTTTTAAATTTGAATCCTCTTCCCGCTACAATTCAAATTTAAAAACTTTCGCATGCGTGCGCAGGTTGAGCAGGTGTGCGAAATCTGCCAATCCGTTTCGTGGTTTGACTTTTAGCTGTTCCCCTTTATGAACATTTCTTGATAAATTTAAATTATTATTTCCAGGAAAGTGGAAAACCTGAAGAAAAAACGATTGAAAAATTTTTAAAAAATATCTTCATCCGTTTCTGTGCGTTTATTTCTTCATAAATCGTGAAAAATGGCAATGCTTGCTGAGCCTCGACGAAAACAAAAATGGACACTCAATCCACGAGGGAAACATTGGAGCGAAGGTAAGTAGTTTAATTAATTATTTATGATTTAAAACATTTTTGTTTATAATTATTACGCATTTTAAAGTGCTTGAAACTGTTCCGAACTTCTGAAGTAAATTATTTCAACCGTAAACGGATGTTGTGGGGATTTGAGACAGGTTATGTCATGGTGTGCTTTCCTCCTTTTTCTAGATTCCAACAAATTCGGGCAAAAAATGCTGGAAAAAATGGGTTGGACGAGTGGGAAAGGTCTAGGTGCCAAGGAGCAAGGGATGACAGAACATGTCAGAGTTAAATTTAAGGATGATTCTGCAGGTGAGAAAATTTGACATTTTTTGACTTTGAAGTTTTGTCTGCAATATTTAGGATATTTAGTCATTTAAATCACATTTATGATTTGTACTTATTGCTAGAGATTTAGCATTAACTTACTTAATAATTGGATTGAAGTGAATATTTGATTATATCCTGAATTTTTTTCGGAGCAAATCGATTTTTTTATCAAACAACCCGCTTCGTTTTTTTTTTGCAAATTCGTTTTGTTAAAAGTCTTTTTAGAATCAATTTTACCATAGTATTTTCATGTTATTTTTGCTGTAAATTTTTTTAAAATGTAAAATCGTTCTGTCAGGATTTGAAGAAGTTTTTATTATTTAAATATTTTATTATATACGTCTCAATTAAAGTAATTACAAAATGTTATATAAGTTACTATGGTCAATTTAAACAAAATTATTTGATAAATTTCTATGAATCGTTTCGATGCAATCCCATAGTTCGTTTAGGGTTAGCGTTTAGGGTTAGGGTTAGGAAAAAGTTAGGGAATTTTGAAAATGATGTTTTGTGGGATAATATTATTTTCCTTGTACTTATATTTCTATTTTTTTTTAGTTGCTTTCTCTTGACATTAATGTTTTTAGTGAATAATTTCATTACTTGGTTAAAAATTCATCAATTTTGATTGAAAATTCATATTTTTATGTTGGAAGTTTAATTGAAATCTTTCTTAGTTAAAAATTCATCTATTTTTTGAAAATTCGCCCTTTTGGTTTGAAAATTTCATCTGTTTTAGTATAAATTCAATATTTTCTTGCATATAAATGCAATTACTTGGTTGAAAATGAACCTTTTTAATTGAATTTAACTGTTTAAAAAAAAAAATGCATTTTTGTTATTGAAAATTGAACTATTTAGTTAAAGGCTAAATTACTCGGTTAGAAAATAATTTTGTATTAAAAATTCATAATTTTATAATCTCATTCGAAAATTAATCTTATTGGTTGAAAATTTGTTGTCTTTTGGTTGAAAATTAATTTTTGTAACTAAGAAGTAAACTACTCTAGTCGTAGATGTTTATTGGTTTTAAGATTCATCTCTTTTGATAGAAATGTCATATTTTTTGGTTAAAACATCAACTATTACTTTTTTTGTTGAGAATTCATCTTTGTCGATTGGACATTGAACAGTTTGGTTAAAAACTTAATTATTTTTCTAAAAATTGAACTATTTTGTTGATAACTCTTTTTTAATTGATGTATCAACTATTACATTTTTCGTTGAGAATTCATCTTTTTACTGAAAATTCAATTGTATTCTAAAGTATTAGTCTTTTGGGCTTGAAAATTTAACTATTAGCTTTAAAATGCAACTTTTTATTAAAATCTAGTTTTTTAATTTTTTTGATCTGGAAAATTTAACTGTCTTCTAAAAAACGCAATTATTTGGTTGAAAATGCATCTGGTTTTGGTTTAAGTTTAATCTTTTTGTTTGATAATTCGTCTGTTTAGTTGAAAATTCAACTAATTTGATGCAAATTTCATAATGTTGTTTGAAAATTGTACCATTTTGTTAAATTGATCTTTTTGGTACAATATTCATCTTTTTAAATTGTAAACTCATCTTTTATGGTAGAAAAGTAATCTTTTTTGGTTGAAATAAATAAATTTTGAATATTTTTAATTGTAACCGGAAGTTGTTTTATTGCTTTTATAATAGATTCCATGTTAAAATTTTACAAGTTAAAAATTCTAGTTTTTGAATATTAATGGTTAGGGAAAGTGAACAGTTGGCCAGGAAAACGTTCGGTTTATATTCGAAAGGAGCATCTTCCATTATTTTGAGCACTTGTGCTTGGCACTGCATACATTTACCGTATTTTCAGGCCGCTGAACCGGAAAACCGGGAAATAATTGGAAATTTTATGCGACCGGAGGAAACCGGGAAATGACAGTGTATTTATTTTTTGACCGGGAATTTTACAAAATTTTAAGTATAAAAATTTTGCCCAATTTTGATTTCAACCGTTTTTTAAAATAAAATATGAAATTGTGATTTTTATAAATTATTGTATCATTTAGTTTAGAATGCTTAATTCGAAAATCTTTCACTTAAAAAATTTTCAACTTTTAATTTTCAAGCATATATTTTAATTTAAAGAATTTTGAAGTGCAGTTTTAAAGGCTTAAAAATTAAGAAGTTTTTAAAATCGAAGATTTTTTTTAGAAACAACAGGGTGGCCGCCGGACTGGGAAACCGAGAATTTTACGAATTTTCAGAAGAATAATCTGCCCAAGTTCGATTTTAACAGCTTTTTAAATAATTTAAAGTGCAGTTTTTAAGATTTACACAATTAAAAATTAAAAGCATTTGAAGTTAAATTTTTTGATAAAAAAACAGTTTTATTTTATCAACCGCAAATTTAAAGATTGTGAGTCTAAATTATTTAATATTAATCCCATTTAATTTGAAATTTCTTAATATAGAAAAAGAATAAGCATTTAATATTTAGCAATATTTTACTGTTAATTTAAAACGAGTAAATTCAAACCAAATATTTAAAAGAAAACAATTTGAAACTGAATTGTTTTACATAGAAAGCTTTGAATCTTTAGATTTTCGAGGAACTTTTAAACTTTTAGTGTTTTAATTTTAATTGTTCTATTTAAAAAGTGTTTAATTTATAAATATAAATTGTTAAATTTTGACGCATAAATAACAATTGAACACTTATTTTTTGCAGAAAAAATT
>NC_046666.1:60802352-60813471 GCF_010883055.1 Belonocnema kinseyi | reverse complement strand
CGAAAAAAATTCTAAAATTATTTTGAACTTGGAAAAATTTAAAACCACTTCTAGATTTCTCAAGATTTTGAAATCAAAATTTAAAGCTTTTGAAGGATTCTCAGAGTATATAAAATAAGAATAATTTACGAACTGTTAAGTTAAAAAAATTATTTTTCAATTTTTAAAGTTTCTAGCTTAAAATTACTTAAAATAATATAACTTTGAAAATTTTTAAAGTTCATTGCTTGATTCTTTAATTTAGACTATTGAAACTATTAACGTGGATTTATATCTTTGGAACTTAAACTGAATCTATGAACTCTATAATTGATAAAAGTTCTAAATTTTGCAGTTTATTTGCATTTCATTTAACATTTTTTGATTGAAAAGTGTTAGTACCTTCCATTTTGTACGTGTAAATTTTTGAGCATTTGAATATAAAATTTATGAATTGAAAAACTTTAAAAATTCAATTCTAAAAGTTAGGAATTCAATTTTTCCACTTTGAATGCTTTAATTTGTTGTTTATTGTTTATTACTTTATATGGAAAAATATTTAGAATATAGTTTGATTTTTTAATTCTCATCATTTATGATTGAGAAAGTATTAGAATTGTCCGAAATTCGACACCATAGTTTTTCAACGGATCACCACGTTTCGAGACCCCCTGAATCTGAAAATCAAGTTTTTACGATGGCGTCTGTCTTTCTGTCCGTCCGTCCGTAAACACGATAACTCTCGAAAAAATGAACGGATCAATTCCAGGTTGGGCACATTTTATTTAGGTCCTAAAAGAAAGGAGGAGTTCGTTAACCAGCCATTTTTGATAAAAACTCATAAAGTGAGAGCATTTTGAAAATTTTTGTGATCACTTTTTTCTGATTTTGAAAATTCTATGCACGGATATTCATAGTATTAAAAAGGACAAACAATTTTTCCTGATGATTTTTTTTCGATAAAAAGAAAATTCTCAGAGTTATAGCATTTAAAAAAATGTTTAAATCAACCGAAAATCGAAATTTTAAGGAGAAAAACATTTCTTTTTGAAAGCCCTATAAGATTATCATAACAAATTTTTGGATTTTCTTGGAAAATCGAAAATTTAAATTTTGATTGCACAAAAAATAATGAAAAATAAAAAATTCCATTTTTTGGTTAAAATATGCAGAATACGAAAAAAGATGAATTAACAAACATTTGTATCCCAAAAAAGATCTACAATTTCGTTAAGAATCACTTCTTGATAGGACGCGTACTTTTTGTTTTATTCGTGAGAAATAACATTGAAAATAAAATTAAAAAATGTGTGGAAAAACGAGGAAATTTGCGAGACAAAAAAAGATTCAACAAAACCTGTTCACAAATGTTTGTCGGAATACGAGCGCGCAGCGCGAGTGTTACGATGAGAATGTGTACCTCAAAGCCTACAGAGCTTTCAGAAACTTAATCTTTGGCCATACTTAATCCAGTAGACAATTTAGAATATCAAGACGCATAAAAATACTGCCTTCTATAAGAGATCTTTTTGATAAAGTTTTATTCAAGCATTACAATTTCAATGAATAAATATCTGAGCTCGAAGCGTGAGATTGAGGCGTCATTCGCCCTTGGCAGATTTTTTGAATTTCATTGGCCGTGAAAAATGTTTGCGAACCAGGAAATGACCGGGAATTTTTTTCTTCGATTAAAACAGCCACCCTGTATTTTACTGATATTATCTTAATTCGGTGGACTATTTATTTTGATTATATTTATATACACTTGCTAGAATTTTTTCCTTGATTTGTTCAACGAAGAACAAATGTGATATAGTTAACCTTCACAGCTGATGTCAAAGATATTGGCAAAATGAAAAATTATAAATTAAAGATTAAAGTAAATGTCCTAGTAAGCGTGAAACTTGGTCAGAGTTTGAATATATTTTTTAAAAATGTATTAAAAGTAACGCTTAATGATAAAACCCAGTTATTTTTAGCATATAATATCGAATAAAAATTACATTAATTAAAATTAAATAAAAAGAAAGAAAATTGGAAACACAATTGATAAAATGATTTACCTTACTAATGGAATAACTGGTACTCTTACCCTGTTTTCTGTAATTAGCTTTTGATGAATGTACAAATCATTACCAAAATAAACTTTCCTGAATAACAGGAATGGAGTTATCAATGTTTGTCGAGAGATCAGAAGTGATGAAAAGATTCAACTCAACTTACGTCATATCTCAACATTTTATCATTTCAACAAAACGACAGTATAATTCTTTTGCATAATGTATATCTTTGTTTTCAAACGAGCTTTTAAAGTCATTGAAAATATGCATATTTCAAATTATTATGTGGTAGATTTTCTTAAATTCCGTATTCAAGGTTTCTTCTATGATGTAAGGCATCTTCCTTTATTTTTAATGAAGTAAATAATTTCAAGGAATTCTGAATAACATAATGATTCGTATATCTCATTATAAATGAGTAAAAATTGCTACTAAAAGATGAGTTAAGTTACTTTCAAATTAAATTTTGTATATTTTTAAGTGAATAGTTGATATTTAGACTTCAAAAAAATACAATATACTATTTAAGATCGATTTCAATATAGTATTTTTTGAGATGTGATTAAATTAAAGTGTTCAATATTGAATTCTTAATTTTTTAACGATTCTAATTTTAATTTGTGGAATTTTTGACCAAATTTGATCGTATGAAAAATTAAATTTATAATCTTCGAATGTTTCAATTTTGGTACTCTTAAATTGCAATCATTTAAATTTTCAAGTTCCTTTTATTTTAAAGTTTTGAAGCCTTAATTTTTGGTTTTAAAACTTAATCGATTCAATTGTGACCGGGAAATGACGATGAATTTATTTTTTTAACGAGAATTTTACACATTTTTAGAAAAAAAGTTTGTCCAAGTATGATTTCAACAGTTTAAAAAAATAATTATTTGAATTTTTATCTTTTTCAAATATGATTACGTTCAGTTTACAATGTCTAATTCGAAAATCTTTCAGTTACAAATTTTCCATTTTGGATTTTAATTTTTAAGCGTACATTTGTCATTCGAACTATTTTAAAATGCAGTTTTGAATACTTAAAAAATAAAAAGTAAATAGCGTTTGAAATCGACAATTTTTTATGAAAAAACTTGTTTAGTTAATCAAATGTGAATACACATTATACGAGTTTTAAAATTAAACTACACATTAAGAATTGACAAGTGAATAATAATATTAATTTTACAAGAAGATTCGGAAGCAATTCCAAATTTAAGAATTTCTAGATTTTGACGTGAAAAATGAAACTGTTTTAATTGGAAATTCTAAATAGTTGAACAAATTTAAACGAACGATTGAAGCCTCATGAACTCAAAACAATATATTCATAAATAAAAGCTTTTATTAAATTTAAAATATTGTTTTAGTCCAAAATTCGAAATTTTTTTATTAAGAATAATAACAATTGCCTAATATTTATAAATATTTGATTGTGAATGTAAAACCTTTAATCATAAATCAAATATTCAAAAATAAACTTTGAACGTTACAATTTTAATTTTTGTATTTGAAGAAATTTGATTTAAAAGTAAAATGATTGAACTGATGTATAATAAATATTGAAAACCTATAATTCCTAGAAAAAATTCTAGTAAGTTGAAGAGATATTTTTAAGGTTCGTACTGAAAGTTAGATGCAAATAGCTCACGGTATAATTAAAAACAAAATATAGATTTTTGCAGGTTTCGAAAAAACGATTTAGAAGCTTTTTAAGAATTATAAAGGGCTTAAAAAAGAATTAAAAATATTTTCTTAAGATTCTTAGGAAAATTGAAAATGACTTTTCATTTTGATAATTAATTTTAAGAGAATATTTAAAAAGAATTCCAAAATTGTAACAAATGAATCTGGCAGATTTTAACGCAATATTTGTCATTTTGCAGGGTTTAAGAACAAAATTTGGGAAGAATTAGGATCATTTTATAAGATTCTTTGAAGTTCTGAAAAAATTTCAAAAATAATCAAAAATTGGGATAAACGTAAAAAAGTAGATGTTTCAAGATTTTGAAAGAAAATTTTGAAGATTTTTAAGGATTTTTAAAATATTTCAAATAAAAGTAATAATTTAACTTTTAATTCAAGAAGTTCTCATTTTATAACAAAAATGTAATCGTTCAATTTTAAATAATCCTAGCTTAAAATTGATTTAAATTATTTGCAGCTCAGTTTTTATTACTTCAAATGAAAAAATAGTTAGATTTCGATTTAGATTTTTTAAATTTCATTGACCGTGAAAGTTATTCAGGTGAAAAAAGTGTTCACTTTCCAAACCCGGCCGGGAAACCGGAGAATGGCTGGGAATGTTTGAAGACTGGGGAAAGCCGGGAAATGACAGTGAATTTATTTTTTGACCGGGAATTTTTCAAAGAAAAAGCTGTCCAACTTCGATTTCTTAATATTCATTTTTCAACCCATTCAATTTAAAATTTGTTATTTAAGACAAATAATAGCTATTTCATATTTAACAATATTTTACTGTTCAATTAGGACGAGTAATTTAAATTAATTAAAAACTAAATCCGGCTAATTCGTATCTAAATTTCGGTGAAAATGGCCACAAACTAAGTTAAACCAAAATGTATATTTTTGCATATTTCAAACAAAACATTGAGAAACATTTTAAAACTTAGAAAGGCTTCAAAAGAATAAAAACATTTTCTACAGATTTCTAGGGAAATTGAATATCATTTTTCATTCTTAATAATTATTTTAAGAGAATATTGACAAAGATTTAAAAATATTTCAAAAAATGTAAAAAAAAAAGAATCTAGAATAATTTAAATAATTTTTTTTTAAATTTTCAGAATTTTCTAAAAATTGTAGTAAAATTCGATAAATATCGTTTTAAATGAATCGAATTTTTCCTACTTAAAAAAAATCTTGCAAATTAAAAAAAAAGCATGAAAAATGATTTTCAATTTTCCTAGGAATCATAAGAAAATCCTTTTATTCTTTTTTAAATACGAATTTTGTCTATGCACACACACACTTTCTCGAAATTATTTGGTATCATTTAAATTTTAAATTAATTTCGAATCTTTTCCAAACTTAAAATAACTTAAATTTTTCAACAAATAATAAGCAGGATTTCCTCAAAATTGCACTAAAAATTCGTTTCAATGTAAAAGATATTTAGAAGATCTGAAAAAATTTTAAAAGTAATTTTAAATTTGAAAACAATTAAAAAAATTTTTAGATTTATTAAGATTTTAAAATAAAGTTTTGAAGCTTTTCAAGAATGTTTTAAGTATTTCAAATTGAAATAATTTAACTTCTAATTTAGGCGGTGTGCAGTTTAAAAAAATTTAATTAAAATTTTTTAAATGTTTCTAGCTTAAAATTGCTTAAAATAATGTAACTTTGCAAATTTTAAAGTTCATTGATTGATTGCTTAATGAAGATGATAACATTTATTTATATTTTTGAGATTGCATTTAAATCTTTGAATTCTACAATTGATAAAAGTTAAAAATTCTCAATTTTGTTGTTTATCTGCATTTAATTAAAAAAATTTTAATTGAAAAGTGTTGGTACCTAAGTTTTAAACTTTAATTTCAAATAATTTAAAATTTAAGAGTTCCACTTTGCTTACTTCAATTTGTGGTTTACTTTTTATTATTTCAAACGGAACAATTTTTAGCTTTTGTGTTCGATTTTTTTTTATTTTACTGACCATGAAAAATTTTTGCGAACCGGGAGAAGACCGGCAATTTTTTTATTTTATTAAAACGGCCACCCTCTATAATTCAGTTCACAAAGAATTATTTTTTCCCCGCAGGCATTGGTTACAGCAAGGACGAGCAGGACAAAGAGTGGACTCATCATCAGGAAGGTTTCAACGACCTTCTGATGAATCTTCAAAAAAGTCAAAACATGGAACCAACCGAATTAATGGAATCCAAGGAAATAGCTTTAAGCGGAATGTCCTTAGAGCAAAAGTCCAAGCAAAGCAAAGCTAGAGTACAGTGAGAATTAAAAAGTTTCCTCAAATTTCATTTTATTTCATTTGTGGCGATTAAATCTTTCACCGATTTATAATGTTTTTGTATTTCTTTCATCAAATAACAATTTTTTCCCCTTTTCCAGCTACCAGAAGTTCACTCGGGGAAAAGACGTCAATAAATACAGTGCCAAAGATTTGGCAAATATCTTCGGGAAAAAAACTCTGGATGAAAAGCCGAAAGTTGAGGAAAAAGTCGAAGAAGAATTCGATGCTGAGCCAATTGGTGCCAAAGATAATACCGGTGGCGTTGTTACCATAAAAGGCGGTAACATACATGATTATTTTAGGAACAAGATGTCCACAATGAAAAGGAACGAGGACAAAGAATTTAAAGAGAATAGTGACAGTGAAGAGGAACGGTATGTTGGATTTGGTTTTAGTACTGCAAAGTGTCCCCAAGAAAGCAATTTTTCTCAAAGCGTAGAAGATTCCACAAATTGCGCTTTTAAAAATCCTTGTTTAGATATAAAAGCTTTGTCGATTTTAAAAGCTTCTTCGGTCGCGAAACCCTCCCCGATTCCGAAACCTCCCAGAAAACGAAAGAACGGCTCAGCTTTTTCGAATGAGGGTTTAGATCTGAATTATCCAGAAAAAAACGACACGCCAAAAAAAATGAAAGTAGATTTTGAAGTTAGAGAACCTGACTGCTTCGTAAATCCAGCCTTGAATCTCGATTTTCCTGTTGACGAAACTTGCAATGGGGCTGAATTTGAAGTTGCCCGACCGTCTGGTCTTTTGAATCCAGCGTTGGATTTATCTGAAGAGACGCCGAAAAAGAAGCGTAAGAAAGAGAAAAATGGGACACCAAAGAAAGTCAAGACAGACGTTGAAGTTAAGGCACCTGATTGCTTTATAAATCCGGCCTTAAATCTCGAATTTCCTGTCGATGAAACGCGAAATGGGGCAGAATTTGAAGTAGCCCGACCCTCGGGTCTTTTGGATTTATCTGAAGACACTCCAAAAAAGAAGCGCAAGAAGGAGAAAAATGGGACACCAAAGAAAGTCAAGACATACGTTGAAGTTAAGGCACCTGATTGTTTTATAAATCCGGCTTTAAATCTCGAATGTCCTGTCGATGAAACGCGAAATGGGGCCGAGTTTGAAGTATCCCGACCTTCGGTTCTTGATCCAAATTTAAATTTATCTGAGGACACTCCAAAAAAGAAAGACAAAAAGCGAAAGAAGGTTGTGCCCAGCACTGAAGGTTTTGTAAATTCGGCTCTTGATCTGAATTGTCCGGTCAATGAGAGAGACAGTGGAGCGAGATTCGAAGTTCCGAGGGTGGAAATGGGTCTTGCCAATGACGCTCTGGATTTATCGGATGAAGCTTCCGGAAAGAGACGCGTCACTTTTAACAATTTGGTCGAGTACAATATGGATGGCGTTAAAAAGAAAAAGGGAAAGACGAAACTCGACAGATTTGAGGTTGAGAATGAAAAGTTGAAACGAAAAAAGAAACAAGCGCCCGAGGAAAAGGGAATGGTTTTTGTCAATGAAGCTCTTGAGGTTGACGCGATAAGTGAAGAAATTCAGGATAATGAACTGAATGAAAGGAAATGCAGAAAGGAGAAGAGAAAGAAGAACAGGAGGATGTCAAATTTAGAAACTATTGAAGAGGCTCCCGAAGAGGAAAAAGAAAGTGACGAAATAATAAGAGAGCTCGAGGTTATCACAGTTAATGAAGTTTCTATAGAATCCGAGGAAATCCTCGAGGCGACTCCGAAGAAAAGTAAGAAAAAGAAGAAGAAGGATATTAATCAAGAGGAACTTGATGTGATAGAAATTTGTGAGTCTGACAAAGATACTTCTTTAACTGACACTGCGAAAACGATTGAAGTGAAGAAGAAAAAGAAGAAGGAGAAGAAAGCGAACGAAGCAGACGATAAGGCTAATGGATTCGATAAAGAGAATTTGTATACGAAGGTGGAAAGTCTTCCGGAAACGGAGAAAAGGAAGAAGAAGAAGAAACGAAAGTCGATGGAGACTTGTCAATTTTTCTTGGATGAGAATATAGATAAAAAGGAAGAACCAGAAATAGAAGAGTGTCTTGAAGTAGTGCGTGAAAATAAAAAGAAGAAAAAACGTCCCAGAGACTCAGATTTAATCATGGAAAATGAAAATTCGGAGGCTAAGAAAGTAGAGAATTGTGAAGATCATTCAACGCCTTCGAAAAAGCGACGATTCACAGAAGAAACTTCGGAAATACCACAAAGTCCTTATGAAAAGATGGCTAAGAAGTCGAAGAATGTGTTGAAAGCGATGTTTGCCAAAAGTCCTGTTGTTCACTTCAAAGGTTCAAATATTAACGAAATTAAAGGCTATGGAGTCGATCCTTAATGTAAACTATTTTTCATAGGCGCGAAGTTAAAGAACTGAGTAATTTATTATGGAATATTCGATTTTTAGTTTTGATAAGTGTGTTAATTTTTAATTCTTAGTACGATTTATTGTATGAAATACGAAAAATTTTTATGTACAATTGTACATATATTGTATATAGATATCTTCGTTGTGAAGATTATACGAAATATATTTATATTTGGGGTTTCATTCGCGTTTTTAAGATTTTAAGAATCGGAAATTTTACAAATGTTTAGAAAAAAATCTGTCCAACTTTGGTTTCAATCGTTGTTTAAAATAATTAGTTAGCTTGTTATGTTTTTTAATTATGATCAGGGTGTCTAATGACCTTGAAAACCTGGAATTCTCCTTGCATTTTTTTTAAACCTTGAAAACCTGAAAATCTCCTTGATTTTTTCACCAAAATCTTGCATTTTAATTATTCTTTTATTTTATTTTTTCTTTAACAGTAATTTTATCGAAATACGAAGAGTAATTTAAATCTTTTAGTCTATTATGAACGAAAAATCTCGTGTAGAAAAACTCTTTCTGCTGAAAATTTTTTTATTCATCAAGATCTTAATTTATCTTCTGTTTATTACAGAATAAATAAAGATATTTTAAGGCACTTTTTGTTGAGATGTTCAACTTATAAATTATAAAAATTATTAGTTTAATATTTCGATGTTAATTCAGTTTCAGAATTAGAATAAGCCATGGTCATACAACGGATTTTTCGAGGGATTGACCACTCGGTTTTTGAGTGTACAACAGATTTGAAATAAAGATTTCACAGAAATTTCATAAACATTTTAAAACTTTAATGATTTGAAAAAGTTTGTAGTAAACCAGATTTCGAAGATTTCAAAAATGTGAAAGAAAGAAGATTTCAAAATATTTCAAATAATTTAATGACTTCCACGCATACAAAATATTTTCCCAACAAAGATTCATTAAAAATTTTATAAACATTTAAAAAATATTTCACAAAGATTTCAAGGACATCAAACATTCAAAATTTCATAAAGATTTGGAACACTTTACAAAGATTTCGAAAATTTCACCAAGATTTGAAAACATAAAAAAAGAGTTTAAATATTTTAAAAAGCGTATATTAAACCACGTTCCTAAGATTTCAAACCTTTTCAAAGTTTTTAAACAATTTCAAATTTTTTTAGAAGATATCAAAAGACTTCATGAAGATTTGTAATAATTTCAATAATTCCAGTGAATTCACAAAAATTTCGAATATTTCGCTAAGATTTCGAATATTGCACAAAGATTTTAAAACTTTCAAACGATTTTAAAGATTTCAAAACATTTCAAAGATTTTAAATAACTTCAAATTTTTTTAGGAGATGTCAAAAGATTTCACAAAAGTTTCGAAGATTTCTTAAAACATTCATAAAGATTTCAAAACAATACGAGAATTTTAAAATTTTCAACAAGGAAACAGTACACCAGATTTCAAGGATTTCAAACCATTTCAAAGGTTTTAAACGATTTAAAAATGTTTGACAACATGCCAAACGATTAGAAAAGATTTCTCAAATATTTTTAAGAATTCTTAAGGATTTCAAAACATTTAAAGAATTTTAAAGATTCCAACAAATTTGAGAAGATTTGAAAAGATTTTAATAATTTCCAATTAACAGAAACGGTTACAGCAAATTTCATAAAGATTTAGAAAATATTAAAAATATTCCAGTGATTTCAAGCGAATACAAAAGACTTAGAGAAGATTTCAGAATTTCTTTAAAGAAATCATAAGGATTTCAAAAGAATTTCAAAACATTTCAAAGATTTTAAGCGATTTCAAAGGGTTTCAACACATTTGAGAAGATTTCAAAAGACTTCAATGATTTTAAACAAACAGAAAAGAATTCGCAAATAAAGATTACAGAGAGTTCACAAAGATTTGAAGAATTTAAAAAATTTTACAAAAGCTTTGAAAAATGCCAAAAAATTTCTCAAAGATTTAACAAAAATTGCAAGCTTTCACTAAGATCTTTAATACTTCACCAAGATTTCACAAAGATTTCAATGACTTCAAAGACATTACAAAGATTTAAAAATTTTCCTAAAGATTTCACAAAGACGATACGAATACGTGATTCGAAAAATTTTCACTTTACAAATTTTCCATTTTAGATTTTTTCATTTTTAAGCGTAAATTTTAATTAAAAGAATTTCAAGGTGCATTTTAAAAGACTTGAACGATTAAAAATTAGAAGCATTTAAAATCGAAAATTTTTTATGCAAAAATTTTAGTTGAATAACTGTAAATATAAATTAATGAATGATTTAGAAAAATTAAAAAAATGGATAATAATTGATTTTAGAAGACGATTTCGAAACAGTTTATAATTTTAGGATTTCTAGATTTCAACGTTAAAAATTAAACTACTTCAATTGGAAAGTCTTATTAGTTAAGCAAATGTAAACACCCGATTAAAACTTTATAAAATATAGACAATTTTAGAATAATTGAAAAATTATATATTTATAATAAAGACTTATTAAATTTCAAATATTATTATATTAGTCTAAAAAAATCAATTTTTAAACCATACAATTTGAAATTTTTTTCTTTATGAAAAAGAACAAGAACTTAATATTTAGAAATATCTGATTGTTCATTTAAAATCAGTAATTATAAACTGAATATTCAAAACTAAACAAAAAACTAATAACGTTAAAATTCTATATTTTGTTTTAAATTAGGCAGTGGACTATT